>NC_081530.1:523125-823750 GCF_030273125.1 Centropristis striata
CTGGTGGTGGAGAGATGACCTGTCAAGACGTTCGAGGCTATCTTGAAATACCGGATCATCTGCTACACAAAACCTTTATGCACCAAAGAAACATCAGTGGACGGCTGTATAATTCTTCAAGAGCTAACTGAATTTCCCCTCTGGGATAAGTCAAGTCATTTTGATTTGATTTTTTGATGTTGGACTCCTGACACCAGCAGGATTCTTATTCAGGAAATGCTCAATGGGTCCTCTTAGCAGTAAGGAAGAAACAATCTATGTAACAATCTATCTCTAGGTCTAAAGTCAATGGCACATTATTTTCCTGCTAATTAAAGGGGACATTTTTAATGTAGTAAGATATGATAGCTAGGCAAGTTCACTATGTAGGTACCCTCTGCTTGTTACACACAGGGAAAGCTCCTCCTCTTCCTCAGGGAAATAGGTTCTCAGTGCATGTGTTCATATGCAGTAAAGTGGAGCTGTTGACGGCAGACGATGGAGTCAGAGGGTCCACTCGGTTCAACAATTTGCCGCATCTGTCATTTACTGTAAATAGCATGGCATTAGATGCAGGAGCACCTGGCTTTTAAAAGGAACAGGACATGGCAGTTTGATTGGTTTGAACCATGTTACAATCAAAACACATCTATGATTAATTTAGAGACTAAAGACAACCGCTTGCCCCCCGTGTCTAACTTTACATCCAGTTCATTCAACGTTTATCTAGCAAACATCAAGCTGGACACAGATTGAATTTAATAGGGCTGCTAGTGTTATGTTAAGCTGCTGTTGACATAAAATAACTGCTTGGAAGACGACCAAACATACTAATGATGAATTAACCAATTAACCCAAAATAATCAGTGGAATTATCCACAATAAAATCATAATCATAATTTGCAGCCACAGTGTGCCTATCCAGTTTATATCCAGGCAGATAAATGTTGAACAGCAAAGCAATAAAAAGTTTCAGCTAAAATGTGACTTTCATTGTTTGTGCAAGTTTGAGAACAATTCATAGAGTATTACAGGCCATCAATATTTCACCACAACAAATCACTAAATCACAGCCACTTTATCTTCAGCTGTGTGTTGGATTTGTCTGGATTTCAACTGCTGTGTAATACAGTTTCCTCTGAATAAAACAATATATTGAATCTGATACATAAACCTAAAAATAAACACTGGGGTTTATGGTGTTGTATAAACCTTATTGGAATACATACTGTCCCCGGAGACACAAGGAAGAATGAACTGGCAAAGAAAGCAACAGCAGGCGATGGCCTCCTCCCGCCACTTTGTTCTCCATCTCTCTCTATTGAAAGGTGAAGGGAACATGGTACAACTGAAAGGGCAGAGAGGAGAAAAAGGCTGGCAGAAGGTCAGAGTCATGGTGAGAGGAGGACTAATGGAGAAAAAAGGGAAACACACAAAACCAAGATAGATTTGGCAAAAACAAAAAGATTTAATAATATGCAGAAAAGGAGATAGAAAACTGATAATCTCCCAAAGTTCTGACCAAACAACAAGTTCTCCGACATAAACTGGACAGGAGGTCGAGCGTCAGTACCACAAGTTACAGCATGTAGTTATGTATCGCAGTTCGCCTTTCATGGTACAGAAATACTATTACAGCTCGCGGTACAACATCGCTTTCTAAACATAGCACACACGTACGGTTGGAAAAAAGGTTGCAGTTTCTGTAGATTTATGTCGTAAAACCACTGACCTTAGGTTTAGGGCAAGAAACTCATGGCAAGGCATTATAAAAGACAGTTTAAACAGTAAATAAATGTATGGAAATGCCGGAAGGGAAGTAGTTACAAGGATCACATGACTGCTTCAAGTTACGTAAAAAAACGTAAATTACTTTCAAAAACGTGATTCATGTAACTTATGTAAACAACAGTTTACTTTTGTTTTTACATGGGGACACAAACCCCGCCCTCCTGAGTGAGAGTCCGCCATTTGTTGGACCCATCCACAGCCATGCTGCTAACCAGAAGTAGAATCCACCGATTTAAACTCCGCTGTCCATCACTGCTACGTCAGCAGGATGATGGCGGACGCATTGCAGCGGACGGTGAAAAACGGAGACATATCTTGTTTTCCACTGCCTGTACACGCAACCTAAATAAATGTTTTTGACAACAGGCTGGACCAAAGACAGTAGGATGAACTCGTTGTATTAGCAGCTTGATAGTAAAGGAGACCTCATAAATATGGATGTCTACATCTTGTCCATGCGTGTTTGGGCTCGTCTAAATGTTTGCTCTCCTTTTGACCGAGACGTCTCATTACCAGCTGTGATGGTGGTGAGGAAGAGGAGGAAGAGGAGGAAGAGGGGCTCCATGCTGTAGACCTTGGGATCAAAGCCATCAGTTCTCACTCCACTCCAGAGAGGAGCAGGAACAGTAATGATGTTGACTCAAGTCTGACTCAATGTGTACACTTCCTTGTCACTCTGCGTGCCTAGAGAGGAGGTTTTGCGTTTGTGGATGTTTCATTTTCGAGGAGGAGTGAGAATAATCAGCGCAGTGACAGGGTCGGGGCGCTACAGGGAGAGATACAGAACACCGAGGGCGACAGGAAAGGTTTGACTAATGTTGACTAATTGGCGACCGATATGTTTGGGAGCAAACAAAAGTAAAGAGGGCAGTTAGCTGTACTTACCTAGGGTCGAGTCAGTCACAGAGCAGCTCAGTTCCCCTGCGTCTCTTTTCCTAGAAGGAGAAAAAAATGCTTATTTGATTGTAAAAAGACAGATGTAATGCTGTTAATGGACTTCACTGTATATCTTTCATCGTAGCATTGTAGAGAGAGACCCCCCCCTGCCTCGGAAGAAGAGTAAATGAACAATGAATTATAGATCTTTGGCTTTTAAACAGTTATTCAAATTGTCGACAGATTTATTTAATCAGTGGAAGACAGAGCCAACAACACATGAGTTGGCTGCCTGCAGGTATGTGTGGATGCTAATCATGAGTGTATTTAGAAAAGGGGAGAAGCAGCTTCATTAGCCAAGATGTTTAACAAACAGAGCAGGAGGAGGAGGAGGAGGAGGAGGAGGAGGAGGAGGGGAGGCAGCGGGGCGAGGTGCGTGGAGAGAACGGGAGAAGAAAAGGAGGAGGTGAGCGTGGAGGAGTGACGAGAGGGAGGGAGGTTTCATTTCTTCACAGGTTTTGGTGACAGAATGTGAAGTTGTGTGAAAAGAGAGATTAGAGTGTAAAACCATTTTAAACAGATGATGATCTACCATGAGATGACAAACAAGGTATAGATTGAAAAAAAGGAAAGATGAAAAAAAAAAGCATTTAAAGTAATTAACCCTCTAAACCCAAAGCAGTTTAACAGCATTCATGCTCCTGTCACTGTTTTGTCACTGTGGCCTCTTATTTACTTATTTTAATATAAGTCCTGTGCTTCTATGGAAACAGCACAACCATGGCTAGAAGTGGAGAGAATTCAAATTACAGGAGCACAGTTATAATGCCATAAATAACAAATAAGAGGAATAATGTTTTCATTTATTTCCTAATGTATTTTACAAAAATGAAAAAAGACTTCTATATTGTGTCACCAGTACTGAAAAAAAACTGTTTACATTTTTACAACTTCTACTTCCAACCACTCTCGTCCTCTCCTCTCTGCTCTGTGTAAATAGCCTGCACTTCACTACATTTTTGTTCAATTTGGTTCCTTTTACTGGTGGAAGGACTCATCACACGTGATCCCTTCAAGGACAGTCAGAAAGTTGAGAACGATGTTAGAGCCCGGCCGATATGGGACTTTTCGGACAGATACTGATTTCAGAGGGAAAATGATTCATCAGCAGACGAACAAACGGCCCTGGACTTTTAAAAAAATGTAGGTCCACGATTACGCCCCTTACAAACACCTTCTGCTCATCTGTGCTCGTCTGTCTCTGCATGTAATAAATTATTATAATGTCGCCACTGTTGTTTTGACGTTAATTTTGCTAATTAGATTTTTTTTCTGATGAACCACAAAGGCCACAGACGGGGCAACATGGTCTCACAGAAATCCGTGAAATAGCCACGGATTTCGCTTAACTCAAAATCTGTGGAATAGCCACGGAATCGCTCAAATTTCCGTGAAACTGACACGGATTTTGCTACAATGCAAGTTAATGCCAGTCATATCCCGTGGCTATTCCAACATACAAAGTGATTATGTACATTCACTGAGTGAATATTTAGAAAATAAAACATATATTTCTCGCTAGAAATGTGATCAAAATCCATTTTTATGCAGAAACTAAGTCAAAATATTGATTTTTCACTAAAAATGAGAGAACTGTCCGCCATGTTTTTTGTTCTGACCGCTGGGACCTTGAAAGTCACGTGACTTGGAACAAACCAATAGGAACAAATATCCATGGAATAGCCACGGGATATGACTGGCATTAACTTGCATTGCAGCCAAATCCGTGTCAGTTTCACGGAAATTTGAGCGATTCCGTGGCTATTCCACAGATTTTGAGTTAAGCGAAATCCGTTTCTATTTCACGGATTTCTGTGAGACCAGGTTGGACGGGGTCTTTGGGACAATTGTTCTGGACTTCTGACAGGATTTCCTATTGGTCAGTCCCTCCCGTTTATCAGTATGGTGAGCAGTAAACGTTGTAGTAAATGTTTATCTTAATGTAGTTTAGCTGTGACATCGTCTGAATACGGGCTGTGTGTATTTCTCTATGGATTAAGTGATTTGACATTTTCACAGTTATTATATAGCACTTAGATCTGCTTTATGATACATTTAAAAAAATGGAAATGTTTCTTTTTACAATATGGGACCCTTTAACTTCTCATTACTTTGCAGCTGCATCTATCCCTCCAATTATGCCGTATGATTACTCTTAAAGTACAAGAACGGAGAGACTAGAATAAACTCAAAAAGACAACTTTTCAAAACATTGTCCTATAAAGTTGCAGGTTCATAGCACATTAACATTTCCCTGTTCAAACGTCTGGCAGACATGGAGCAACATTAGCATCCATTAAATGTAAGTCCAGTTATCATTTTCATTTTAGCATTGTTATGATCTCCATCAACTCCTGAGGGAAATGTCTCTGGAGCCAATAAATGCTCCGCTGTGTTCCCCAACTAGTCGCTA
This sequence comes from Centropristis striata, assembly GCF_030273125.1. NCBI lineage: Eukaryota > Metazoa > Chordata > Actinopteri > Perciformes > Serranidae > Centropristis > Centropristis striata. Next base: position 528,245 of record NC_081530.1, read on the forward strand.
ACTACGTCTGTGTGCCATTTAGCGAAGCATTTAGTGAGTTTATCAGGTTTTCTGCAGTGTGAGCCGCCTCACAAAGAGTGTTAATGGGCTGAAACGCCCTGCAGACCTGAGGGGAGCTGCAGAGTTGGGTGATAATTCTGTTCATCAGAACTCTATTCCATAACACATTGTCATCTGGTCAATTTTTAATATGTAAATATTCCTTAGTGCAGATTTAAGCCAGAATATTGTATCTGTTGCTGCAGTGTGAAAATACAGTGGGAAAAAGCATTATTAGTCTGGAGTTCATTCAGTTGATTTAGTATTATGCATAAACTACTTTACAATAAGTACTTTGACATTATAGGTTTTTAGTATTATTAGTATTAAAAGATGATCATCAGGTGATTTATCTATTTAAAAAAAGCAGTTTTTCAAGGATCAAAAATGATGCTTTGAACTGTTTGTACAATTCATATAAGCCATTAACCAAGGAGAAAAATACAGAAATGAAAAGCTCCTCTAATTTGCATAAAAGAATGATCAAAATCTGTAATCACCTGGCATCCAACAGTACCGGTCAACCCACGACGAGGCCTTGAAAGTCCTCATTTGAAAGAACTCGAAAGGACATCTCTCAGAATATCCGACCCAAATTACGAAGGCATTAAAAAAGATACTTTTATTCCGGTAATATGAAATGAAATGGCTTCAAATAGAGACTGCATATAGCTACTTTCCGGCACTGTAAAGCCACAAATAAAGAGACGAGAGGAAAAGATGTGTCTATCACTGGAAGAAATATGGCTCGTCTACCCTCACTGCAAAACCTGCCACCAACTGCCTTGTAGCTCATTAAAGTTATTATGTTGCCCTCACATATATTTCCCATCAATTTCTCTCCTCTACTCACTCAGGGAAATGTCAGCCGAATGTGTTGTTGCCCTTGGTTTTGGATTAAGACGGAGGATTTGGTTTGCCAAGAACCTCCAACTTGTCGGGAACAATCCCATTTTAAGACACAAAAGGTTTTGTTTTATGGATAATGTCACCTTCCATTTTCATGAAATGCTTTATAAAAATACTTGCCTGACTGCCGTTACATATTACGTGTTTGATGGTTTGGTCTGTCTGTGTTAAAACGTAGTAGCTGCTAGTATTGCTTTATTTTTTATTTGAAATGCAAAAATATTCATATCGAGGCTCCGAAGCGAGAGAAAAAAGCGATCAGTTGAACATGAATGAAAGAGAAACAGCAGTGAGTCAGCCGCGAGGACAAGGGCTGACTGCCTCTTCACCTGATAATGCTTTTGATCTGATGTGTCACAAGATGATGCATAGTTGACAATTACCTCTCTACTGCAGCACTCAGGGAAGAAAAAAAACCAGCACTCTGACTGTTTCCAGCCCACATATACGCTTAGACACACAAACTGGAGCCTCACCGGTCGGTGCAGAGACCACTGGACCAGCCTTTAACCTGTTGAGCACAAAGCTGATAAGATGGTTTCAGGCGCCGGGTCTCTTCTTTGTGTTTCCCAAAGCAAAATGTCAACAATACAAGGTGTTCTGGGGAGTGGCTCAAACTAAATACCTCCCTTCTATCAGCCCGTCTGGCCTGTGATCCCCTTTGATGCCACATTGTTCCATTAAAACTCTGAAAGGATCTGGGCTCCTTATCCTACATCAGTTCTGCTGCAGTAATGCAACAGCCAATGAAGAACAACAGCGTCTTGCCTAAGGCTGTATATGTGTATGTGTGCACATGCAATCTAGAGCATAACACCTACATGTCTTTGTGGACATAACCGTGTGTGTGTGTGTGTGTGTGTGTGTGTACCAGTGCAGGTAAGTGGCTGTTGACAGTCCTTGTGGCATTGTGCGGAGCGCCTTGAGTGACGTGCGGTATTAAAAGTGTCAGTATTGGGTGACATGACTGTGATAAGGAGCCAGTGAGAGTCATCCTCATTAAACATCAATCCTGCTTGGCTTACAGGCTTGTTGCCCTGGGCGACACCCTGCATGGCACAAAAGCTAATGCAAAGAGAGAAAAAAAGGAGAAAACATTCTTTCCTGCACTCAGAGCGTTAATGTTGATAGTGCAGGCAAAGCGGTTGCACTGGCGGTGGGGGCCATATTCTACACAAACAATACCAACTATAAATGCACAATAGAAAAGATTTAGATTTAAATGGGTAATCTCTTAAGTTTGTGTTTTTGTCCTATAAAGTCATGCAAGAATGATTAATATGTATGGTGATATGTCTGTTTGCTAAAATGTCACTCTACGAGACACTTACCGACCTGGAATAGACTCAAACTGACCACAAAGAAACATAAAACTACTACAAGGAGACCAAAACAACTACAAAGAGACTCGAAATGACCATGAAGGGGGCAAAAACAACCACAAAGAAACACAGAATCACTACAAAGATTAACAAATTAACTATAAAGAGACACACAATGACCACAAAAATACAAGACTATAAAGAGATATAAAATGATGATAGAGAAACAAAACAAAGACACAAAGAGACAACAAAGACTCACAAAATGACCACAAAGACAGACAAAACAACTACAAAGAGACAAAAGAGACTCAAAATGACCATGAAAAGGGGCAAAAACAACCAAAAGAGACACACAATGACCACAAAGGTAAACAAACAACTACAAAGAGATATAAAATGATGATAGAGAAACAAAACAAAGACACAAAGAGACAACAAAGATTCACAAAATGACCACAAAGACAGACAAAACAACTACAAAGAGAATCAAAATAACAACAAAATAAGTCTGTGTGCCTAACTCTGTTGAGAATGAGGTTGTGGGGGCGTTTTTAAGTTTGTGCCCAAAGGCCTATTTCAACATGATCTCACAGAAATCCGTGGAATAGCCACGGATTCGCTCAAATTTCCGTGAAACTGACACGGATTTCGCTACAATGCAAGTTAATGTCAGTCATATCCCGTGGCTATTCCAACATACAAAGTGATTATGTACATTCACTGAGTGAATATTTAGAAAATAAAACATATATTTCTCGCTAGAAATGTGATCAAAATCCATTTTTATGCAGAAACTAAGTCAAAATATTGATTTTTCACTAAAAATGAGAGAACTGTCCGCCATGTTTTTTGTTCTGACCGCCGGGACCTTGAAAGTCACGTGACTTGGAACAAACCAATAGGAACAAATATCCATGGAATAGCCACGGGATATGACTGTCATTAACTTGCATTGTAGCCAAATCCGTGTCAGTTTCACGGAAATTTGAGCGATTCCGTGGCTATTCCACGGATTTTGAGTTAAGCGAAATCCGTGGCTATTTCACGGATTTCTGTGAGACCAGGTTGCCTATTTTCTCAGCTCTGCCCACGTATACAGCAGCTAGTTCAGGTGCATGATGTGGTGTGGTGTGTCTGTTTCATAATGAGTAACGAGCCCTAACTACCTCACGCCCCGGCATCACGCCGAGGTAATCTGATGTCCCGTTTAGTTCAGATCTGATAAACACCAAAGCATTCTCCGTTTTAACAGTTCCACAGGAAACATATGAGCAGATTAAGGCTAGTTAGAGGTGCATGTGTTTGCTTATTGGGAGTCTTAAATTAAAGTCTAGTCATCTGTTCAGTATTATAGGATTAAAATAGTTTTGTTACCAACTGCAGATAGTGCTGAAAGGGATTTGTTTGTTTCTCCTCTGTCTCTCTCTCTGCCTCTGATTCTTCCACACAGTGCTACAGTATATCAGTGCTCCAACCGTTCCAATGTGTCTGTGCTTATCAGTTGTCCTTAGAGCGCTACATAGGAGCACTGTGACTGGGGATTTCTGACTAACAATGCTGACTTGAGAGCGCTGTATTGTGTCAGTCTATTGAAAAGGGCTGCATGGATTTAGCAGCTTTGCAGCTACAGGTGTGTGTTTTATATGTGCCATATAGTGTTGTGAAAGGATAACACATTTTCTGTCACTTAACTCCGGTTGCAGTTCCTTATTCCATGCAGTGTATGTTCACAACACATATCCTCAGGCCACAGTCCATAATCCGGTTTTTCATCCGCTACAATGAATATACAAGAGCTTGTCAAGGTGAAATTGCTTCACAAATACCAACAAGTCATTTAGCTACAAGTGCATGTAGAGCACATGTTTGGAGGATAACAGGAGCTCTCATTCAGGGACACCGTGTGGTTACACATGCACCTCACATTCAACATTATCATTATGTGCATTCAGGCATGCTGTGTGAAGCAGCCTTGGCTTGGAGTGGAGATTGCCAATAACGTAGTAGCTTCTGAGGACAGTGGTAAAAGCAGATTTGCTTGTTCTGCCAAAATTTCCTGAGGTTCTGCAGTTCTCAAGTTTAAATTTTGCTTTTTTTTATACGTAGAATATGTGGCTTTGCATTTTGAAGAGTATATTTCATGACACATAAAATAGACACAGTATATATTCCATCTGTTTCTGTCTTCTACTCGAAGCTATAAATATGGGTTTTACTCCCACTGGGAGCAATGGAAGCTTCATGCACCAAACTAACAGAAACTTCTAGAACTGGACACGTGCACACGCCATGTGATTTATTATTCTTTTTGCACAAATAAAAGATAAAACTGCCATTTACCATTTAATAATCCAGTCAATGTGTGGGTGCTGATGCAGAATGCAAACACACTAGTCTCATTCAGTTTTGGAAATAATCAGTTCTTGTCAATTTTACTCAAAAATTGTAACGTCCTCAAAGATGTTGGCATAAAAAGTGATCAGTTTGACCTTGGATGGTCCCATGTCCTAAGTTGGGAAGTCTTTCTTCCAACTTCGGGTGTGTTCATGAGCTGTAATTCATAATAGAGGCTACAAAGAATGTGTTTTATTTTATTGCCCAGAGCCTTTAAACAATAAGGTGATGGCACACAAGCCACATCTCTTAATGTTAATGGAAGTGAAAAATGAATTTGTGGCTCGGATCCACTCCAAAATATAATGGCTTCTTCCTTGGCGCATGCAACACCCACCCACCAAGTGTTAAGAAAATTAAGCCAGCAGTTTTCAGTCGTCGTCCTGCTGACAGACAGAGAGACAAACAAACCACCCGAAAACATAACCTCATTGGCAGATGTAATTAATCAAATTAGTACTGAAATGAATCAAGCCTTCACTGTTAAAACTGGACTTAATCTGTTCAGTGTTTGCCAATCTTAAAATATAACCTGGCATGGACCTGTGCCACTTTGTACCCCTTATTTTTCAGGAAAGACTAAAAAACTCCCTGAGCCACCAGTGAGTCAGAGCCAGACTAATTTTAATGACAACATTTTTTACTTTGTCTGGAAGATAATGCTGGAGTTTGGGGTTGTAAACTGTGTAGTGATATTGATCTTGCGAAATGAGGTGCTCTAGCAGAATTCCAAGCAGACTGAAACACCTTTTTTCTTTTCATATGCTCATTTTGTCAGGTGCAAAATCAATCAGTTTGGAAAGTGTGTGCTCCACCACCTTGTCAAAAGCGAGTAATGTGCTTCCCTATCGATCCCGAGAATGCAGAATTGGCAGGCATACCAATTCTCAAAGGGAGGGGAACGCTGGGACCTCGAAAACCAATCAAGTGCACATTAAACTGGTTTCCTACCTCAAGGAACTCTGTTCATCTTTAGAGACTGTGAGCTAGGCTATCTCTATTCATGACTCACTGCTGATCTTCTCATCTTCAAAAATCCTGCAGCATATTTTCCCTTTTCCCTCCATCCACGAACACCTATAACTCTTCCAAGTTTAAATGGACCTTTCCTCCTGTGCCTTTCAGCAGCCAATTGCACCATTTAGCAGCTAGTGTCACGCTAATTGCTATCAGGTGTCCGAGCCCAACTGCCTCAGTTCAGAGGCCATAATGCATCCAGACTAGATGGTGAGTCGGTGGCCAAGGGGCGGCACCAACGTGTCCTGCGGTTGGATCATTTGCATGAGGAAGCCAGCAGGGTTTGGCTTTCAAAGATCAGGGTCAGTGGAATAATAGAGAGATTCCCTTTTCTTTTTAATCAATGTGGTGTCCTGAGGCCTTTTGCAAGGCTGTTCTGAGAGAGTTATCGGGAGCGCTTTGCTTTATGTACTCTGCTCATGCTGAACATTTCGCTGACAATCAGCAGTATTGGATCAGTGCTGAATACACTCGACCCCATCTGGCCCAGTATTAGATACCATGGATTCTCCTCCCATTGCTCCACAACCCGTTTTATCCTTTCCTCACTTTAACTGCAACCCACTGTTTCTCTTGAGTTTCACTGACGTCAGAGCCACAACTGATGAAATGAACCAGCAATTCATAAAAGCATGATACAAATTTATTGTACGTGCATAGACAGGGATAGATAGAACTTTTTTCACTAAGATTTTGAAGGAAAGCCATTATACTTTTCCTAACTTTCTGTCATTCTCAGCTCGAGTTGATGCCCATGACAGATTGCTATATTTGCTCTCAGCATGTTACTGCAGCATTTAGATATTATAGACTGCCACATGTACTTGCATACTAACCTGTGGGAAACTTGTAATCTTGGTTGCCAGTGTTGTTAAATTTTCCGCAATTTTGGCTCACATTCCTGTTGGAACATGTTTGATTGTGTAGCTTTTGATTTAGAAGCTGTTTTTGGTGATTTTTCATGGCTAGACTCGGTTTCAATCATCCCACTGCTTCATGTCGCTACATGCCAATGTCAGGACATCACAATGTTAATTTCTCCCCAATTGTTGATCACATTCCTGTTGTAACAGGTTGATTGTGTCTGTTTTGTTTTGTTTTTTCACGCCAAAAATTGCAGCTATTTACAATACAGTCATTCCTCTGGCTGCAATGATGGATGATACATAGACGACGAGAGGACCCTTAATGGTTAGCATGTAAATGCTTCTTCATAGAAAGGGGTGAATAGAGATTCAGCAGCTACAGAAATAAAGTGTTTTTCAAACATTTAAGCATGTAAATACACTCACCGGCCACTTTATTGGCTATCAAGGTGTACCTAATTAAGTGGCAGTGTGGACTTCTGCTGCTTCAAGGCTGGATGTGTTTTCAGAGGTGATCTTCTGCAGACCTTGGTTGTGACGAGTGGTTATCTGACTTACTGCCTTTACATTATCTCCAACCAGTCTGGCCATTCTGCTCTGACCTCTGGCAACAACAACAACACATTCAGGCCCAGAAAAACTCTGTGAAAATCCCAGTAGATCAGCAGTTTCTGAAATACTCAGACCAGCCTGTCTGGCACCAACAACCACGGCACATTCTGAACCTCAGCAGGTCGTCTTCACCGTGGTCACATGCCTTAATGTTTTGAGTTGTTGCCATGTGATTGGCTGATTAGCATTAGCGAGTAGTTGCACAGATGAGCCCTAATAAAGTGGACAGGAAGTATATGTCCAAGAAGAAACCACAAATACTAATATGAACCTGAAAATAAGCATAATATGTTCCCTTTAAATGTGGAAAAGTAACTGTGGAAACTAGTAGTTGTGGCTCAACTGTGTCTCTGTCCAGTTGTTGTGGAATTACAGATGTTCTAACTTTAACACCACATTAAGGATTCTTCTTGTCAATGTTGTCTGAACCAAGGTTATAATAGTTTTGGATTTTTCATTAGTTTTAGTTTTAATTTCGTTGTCAATTTTTGTTTTCAATTTCAGTTAGTTTAAGTTAGTTTTCAGAGTGAGTGCATTAGTTTTAATTAGTTTTTATTTTTTGGAAAATGCTTAGTTTTAGTTTAGTTGTTATTAGTTTTAGTTGTTTTGTAATGGGGTATTTGTTGGGTGCGAGATTCAATAAGGTCACAATAAATGTTTCGTTTATTTCCTTTGTCTGATCCATCTCAGCCCCAATAAGTTTATTAAGTCATAAAACCAGATGGATTAAATAGATTTAATATCAACCAAAAGAATTACGTATGAAAAAAGTTGACAAAGACGAAAACTAAGGACATTTCCACAATAATTTTAGTTAGTTTTAGTTAGTTTTTTAACCACAGAATACAGTTTCAGTTAGTTATCGTTTTTTTTTTAAACTCTCGTTTTTATTTTTATTTCAGTTAACGAAAATGTTTTTTCAATTCTAGTTTTTGTTATTTTGTTAGTTTTCGTTAACTATAATAACCTTGGTCTGAACAGCTGAGGTCAAAAGTAAATTATTTACGCTGGAAACAGTGTCTATTTAGCAGCCATCAGCAGCTTTCCCCAGATTTAACATTGCCCACCATTCATAACTTGCTGTATACTCTCTGTTATGCCTGTATGGAAACTAAACTAGTAAATTCATACTTCAATGGTGGTTTAGTTTTTGTGTCAAGCTGGGTCAAAAACAGGGAGAAGCACGGTGAATGAAAGTCGGCACAATGCTTTTATTGTTGTCAAACATACTCAGAATTAAGGTGAGACCTCCTGCTTCCACTGTGGCTACTATTCAGGGTGTATTATGGTGTAATGATAAAAAAAACACAGTTACAGAAAATAAGATAACAATACATTCCATTTGCTCTGCACAGCCGTAGCTGCCGAGAAATAAAAAGTATGAACTGCAGCAAAACATCATGGAAAATGTTCACTTTAGAGAAAGCAATATGAAACTGTAAAGATTGTGATGCTGAGTGTCAAACGCGTGATGAGGATGTATTGAGAGCTTACAAGGCTTACTGGTGTGTCATCCAATCAATAGCAGGTACTGCAACAACACGATGGTGATGCATTAAAAGGCATGACAGCACAGCACCTCCTCCAGGTTACACCACCAACCCCTATATATCAAGTAAAATGAAAATGAAATGCCACTGACATAATAATGAGCAATGCTGTAGGTTACCTGACTGTTTTACAATCAACTCACCACATTCAGTATCGTTTTTATTCCCCTGCTGTAGGAACGAGCTGCTGCAGGTTCCCTTGAATAAAACTACCATGTCGTAAAGGTTCCTTATAATGAGATTATCTTTGCAGCTTATCTCTTACCAAAGATTTAGTATCCTTTATGTTCCAGCTGATCATTTCACACGGCGAGGACATCAAAATGGCGTGTCCCATTAACCACGTCATCATTGTGGTGGACAAATGTGACATTCAGGTAATTTATGTTGACACCGGACTCAGTGTTTCACAGCTTGTTCCATTCAATAACACTTTATGTGGCTGTGATACTTGCGTCATGTGTACGTTGCATGCTTTGTGTGTGTTTACATATTGATTTTACCTCAGGGTGTATACAGCATGTACTGTATATGGCTGTGTGCTTTCCCTTTTCTCCCTCACAACCCACACATGGTCACATGTTCAGCAATACATCATCACTCCAGGGAAAGTGAAAGGTATAGAGGGAAAAGTGTATTAATAGGGAAGGAAAAAGAAAATTAAACAAGGTGAGAAAGGAAAAATTGCAGAGGCATCTTAGTATTGACCTTTTGTTTGTTTGTCTTATAGATGCTTCTATAGACGCTGCCAAAAGTCATCAAAGTTGGTCCTTTGGTGGACATGAAGTGCTCTGATATTTTCATATTTCATATTGAATTTCAAAAGTAAACTTTGCAATTTAATAGATTTAGTTTTTCATGAAGCCATTACATTCCAAACCATTACATTTCACTTTTTGCAAATAGTGTTTTTGGTCGTGATTTTAGTTATGTTATCTTTTCCGCAGCTTGATTGCTATGTCCAAATATTTATGAAGAACTAATTTAAAAATCCAATCACAATTCATGATGTAGTGTGAATAGAATTTATTGCAACTAAAGAGCAAGAAGCAGAGAGTTGAGCAAGGCTATGCAAATAAATACACCTTAGAAAGCAAAAGAGTCCCGTATTGTTGGAGGCCAAGCCAGAAGTTGGCGTCACCATGGGGTCTATTGAGGATTCGCCTATGGGATTTTTGCATTGGATTTTGGATCATTGCAGAAAATAAGCTCTGTTTCAAACACACGTTTATGATGCTTACACATTTTCTTCAGCAGAATAATCTTCAGGACTGAACACCACTTTTATGATGTTTGAAGCACTAATGCAGGTGTAACCAGGGTTAATTAAACCCCAGGTTCTTTAGTCAATTACCTGTATATTAAGTAATAATTTTCTAAGTGTTCTGTCAAATCTCAGTTCACTAGTATTTTTCCATGAGAAGGGAGCAGTAAAAATATCTTCTCCTATAAACAAACCTGTATATGCGTTACTGTCTCTTTAAGTTAGGTGGCCGTTGTTCGGCGCTGTTTTCTGACAGGAGTGTTAGCTCACCTTAGCGCCGATCTCTGCGAGTCGGCCGATGCCTGGTGTGTGTGTGAGAGTAGCTGCAAGAGAAGAAAGAGAAACTTAGAGTTCAACTGATAAAAACGAACAGTTAGAAGTCAGACAACTGAAGAGAAGAGACAGAGAGATAGAAGAGACCGTCGGTGTGCCGCGAGTTCCAGTAGGATGACGTGAATTGTTGTAAACAATAGAAATCCGGTGAGTCACGGTCAGTGTTTAAATTAGCATGCTAACTCGCTATCAGAGTGCTAAACACTGAAAATAACTTGAAACCTAGCCTTAAATTCTCTCTAAAACCAGTCAGGATAAACTAGAAATGGGTCTGAATAATTTATTAATGTCTGAAGCCTGTTTATGTGCTTTATGAATCTTGTGCTGCTAGTTCATTGCTGTGTGTAAAACTCTTGGTAGCCGCTCGGTGCAGGCTAATGTGGTGCTAAGCCAGTAATGGGCCCCGGTAAAAAAAATAAAAAATAAAAAATCATGCAGCTAAGATGACGAGAGTGTTGAGTTAAAAAAAAGTGTTTTTCATTGTGTGAACTGTAAAATTAATATAATCTATATAAATATTACGAGCTATATGCTAAAAACGAGAGTTATTTTTGAAATGCTGAATGTGAATTCATGTTTTGTTTACTGAGCTATGATGAATATTACAAGTTCATGGGGAAAGTTATATTAAAAAATTCATAAAAAAATTGTAGTAGTAACAAAGTAAAATGGACACTGAAAAGCAGTAAGTTTATTTAAATACATTCGAATGGACTTTTATTATGTACTGAATGAGTTATTATTCCTGCATGGTTGTGTATAGGGATGGGTACCTTAAAGCTAACGTTATGCTATGGTTCAGAAGATCTCCGACAAGCTAATCATCGGTTTTGACAAGCTAGCGCCACCATAGCCTAATAAGTTGTTTATTAACCCAATCTACAATCTAAAAGAGTTTGCAAGAGCGCTGAAAAACACAACCAGACGATTAATGTCCTCGACAACCACTGGAGTCTCACTTAGCCACTTGTGAGCAACCGCCTTTTACACATAAAAACTTAAAAATTCATAAGTGGAGGGGATTTACTAACTAATTTATATATTGTATAACTAAACAGATTCCTGAAACCTGTTTAGATTTCAGAAATCTAACCAGGAACCCATTCAAAATCCTCATTGAGTTTGATAGGTTTAGACCCCAGGGTGCTAAGATGCTAACTTACTTCCAGGTTTAAAAACTCATTACTGTAGCGCCCTATAGGCTAAAAATTGGAGTACTTTTCTTATCACTTGTTGAATGGAAGACCAATGTTCACAATGTTGGTCCTGATTAGTTATGGAACTCCAACCGTTCTTCACCATACATATGCTTACTATACCAAAGTGATAGCATCCACCCATAGTTCCCTATGAGAGTGTTTGGTTCTGTCATTCACACCATATACATAGTGTGAAACGTGATCAAGCATTTGATGATGTTAATAAAATAAATGGCTTGTCTGAATTCCGCTGATGTATTCATAACAAACTGCCGATTGTAATTTGCTAATATGTTGCAGGAAGCCAATGCTGATTTATATTCCCCCAAAGTGTCATTGTGCAGAATCACTGCAAACCAAAACACCTTTGAACACAAACACAAACTGTAACTCTCCCATGACAGTTGACACCCTGCTATTTTATTGACACAATGTGACATAGAGGCAAAATTAAAAAAAAAGCTAAAAAAAGGTACGGAGGTGTCATAGACGATGGGGACAGGCTCATTAGACAGGCATTGTTTTACTTTGGCATCAATTGACAAGCATTTCCAAGCCACCCCCACACACACACACACCATCTCTCCTCATCTGACAGTCCCCGCAGTCTGCCACACTGCGACACTATGGACTCAGAATTGATTTTAATCAGGGCTGTCACTGGATCAATGGAAGTTTATTACCCCCAGAAGGAGCACTGGCAATGAAGCTCTGCCCCCTGGGAGGTGTAGTTTCGCCAGCCTTCATCATCCAACCTGCTAACACCCCTTAGGGAGCATCTGGTATGGGAATTGCAGTTTTTATTGTGCGCAGTAACTCTCATTGTTATTCTTCTGAAATGCGATGCTTTGGCCAACACTGGTGTCATGAAGGAAAATGGAAAAGAAGCGCCGTGGCGTTGTGAGTGTATGTTATAAATACATTAGTTGAGAGCACATTCTGTGAAATGCAAAGCGATGAGAAGTGGACAGACAAAAGGGAAAAACAAAGCACGCTTATTTATTGGCGCTCACAGGCCAGTCAGAGTCTAATGTCAGGTATTTGTGAGTTCTTTTTGACAAACAACCAAGCGGTGGTGTTTACAGCACAGCGTGTTATATTAGAGCCATTTAGAGCGCCTGCTGGAGCCCACTCCCTACTGCTTTCAATACACACTGGGTTTCAGTTGCCCAGGTGACTAGCACAAGGCTGTGATTAATTGCACTTTGTTAATAAGCAATTCCTCCAACAATCGTCTGCAGGAGCAATTTCAGTATACGTGTCTGCATGTGTTGGCAGCAGGGGTATATCAGCCTGCACGTGTTTCTGTGCCAAGCCTTTGTGCCTCCTCACCATTGTACATGCTCATATTCACTTGGGGGTTAAACAATTACAAACAAGAGAGGTCTTTCCCCAATATTGTCCTCATTCCTCACTGTCCCCACCACTAGTATTTGTCCAATGATATATGAGGTGAACCTAATACTGTTCTCACCAACCCAATGTCCTGATTACAAACAATTATTCATTGTTACTTACAGTAATAAAAGGGTAATGGGGCCTCATAAATCTACAAGCTAGTACTCCCATTCGCTCCCAGAGGGGTGTTGCCAGTGGGCCCATTGGGAGATACAGACTGGGTGAACAGGATGGTCAACGCCAATGTCAAACGTTTGACCCGCTCCACTGATTTACACCCAACATTAAACAGCATCACATTATTGTTTAGTAAATGGTGCCAATGATAAATCTTTGTGCTCAAAGGAAGTCATAAAATACTTGTCAATAGATGGGCGGCAGGGTGGGACACATGCTTGCCAGGCTGTGATTGGATGCATTGGATGACTTTGATTAGATGAAAGGAGGCCTTAAGTGTGCGGAATCAGATTATGGAGCATAATGAAGAAGGTAATGTTAAATTATCCGCAGCAAGGTTGATGCTTTTAATTACATCCGAGTGCTGATGTTGTAGAAACATATGATTAGCACATGTCAGGGGGAAGCGTTTGATGTACAATGTCAGGAAATGAAAAGTGAGAAATAAGGGGGAGGGAGGGAGGTGGGTAGAAGATCTTTATCATCTGAGGAGCGCATGATTTTGAAAAAAAAGCCTCCCTTCACTAATTCAAACTTGAATGAAATGCAGAGTTTTTCTCATCACATCAACCCATTTCTCAATTCCCACGCTCTTCCTCCCACGCATCCAACACACACACACACACACGCTCATACACACACACACACACACACACACACACACACACACACTGGATTCCTGGACGACTCTGCAACAGAACGGCAGTGTTACCATGACGCTACACTCCGGTCAGTCATCAAGGACAGCTCGTTGAAATTCCGCTCATCTCTTCCCTTTCTCCCTTACTTTGCCTCTCTCCTCCCAACCCTTCTCTCTCTCTCTCTCTCTCTCTCTCTCTCTCTCTCTCTCTCTCTCTCTCTCTCTCTCTGTGTCTCTCTCTCTCTCTCTCTCTCTCTGCTTTTGTTAACAGCATTACATAAATGCCTGGAGAGGAGCGAGACAGAGGGAGAGACGGAGGGCACAAATGCAAAGAAAGAAGACGGGCCAAAAAAAATCAACTCATGTATATATTACTCAGATAATCCTTTGTAAATCACTTATTATGTGCCTTTGTAAAACAGGGATAAAATGATTAGAAGGCCATTTGAACAGAACTTTGCTTGTCCCCCCATCCCCACCAAGTCCACACACACAAAAACACACATACATCCAACTAAACCGATGATGATTGCCAGGAAGCACTTAGCGTTGCACTGACCTCAGTGTTTATTGTTAGGATGGAGGGAGGATTATAGAAAACATATAATATGGGTGCAGATGGGCGGGGACAGGGTGTGGAGCGTAGATGGATGGAGGGATGTGGATACTTAAGTAATTTGTGATGGCAGGTGACTCATTGAGAGAAAGACCTTTGATGAATGCATGTCCAGCACGTCAAGGACAGGTTGGAGCAGAGTAGAGGTGCATGTGGAGTGCATGCAGGGGGAGGTGGAGGTAGGAGAAGGGGTTGGGGCTATGGGGTTGTGGTTGTGTAATGCAATAAGTGGGCCGTTTGATTCAATCGCGCTCCACGCAAAACACGCGCTTCACTCCGCTTCATTTAGCCGAGCCGAGGCCAGACTCTGTGACTCCCACTGATGCTGAAACACACTGATGAACACTGTGAACCAGAGGAGCACCCGCCACATGTCTTCACATGACTACACTCATCGGCGCCAATGACATAAATATCCATCAATATCATGCAATAGACCTCAAATGCATGCAAACACACACACATGCATGCATGCAGAGGCGGAGCTGCACCTGACTTTGGCTGGCCCATTAACCATGTTGAGAGGGAGGAAAGTCGGGGGCAGTGGAGTGTCTCTTATTCCAACAATCAATCATACATTAGCCAGATAGCATATCCAACTGAGCAAACTGCCAAGCAGACAGGAGACAGGGAGGAGGAAATCACTGCTAACACCAGGGGCCAGATGCATAAAAGTCTGTCGGTTCAAGTCTAATAATCTCTGTGCACACAGCTCAAGAAATATGCTCTTTATTTCTTCTTTCAAAAGCTTTTAGTACACACAGTTCTGTTTTGTATCTATAAACTGTTATAAAACTGTGCACACAAGCATCATATCCACCCCCACAGTTAGAGATAAATTGATTTAGATAAGCTGTTAATCAACTGTTTCCATATTAATACGTCTTTCTGATCCACAAGTCTTTGGACCTGTCAGCACACAAAGCAAAGTCCTCCAGCAACACCTAGGCAACGGTGCCTATTAATAACTCCCACACGCTCATCAATTGATCACATGCACCTGTAAACCATTACGTTGATTGATTTGTTTATAGCATTCATATTCCAACAGGGTTCCAAAAGTAATTTGCAACATTAATAAAAAATTCATAAGAATATTAACACATGGAAATAAAATTATTTGAAATTGAAAACATCAATAGCAGCATAAGTGTTCCCATGTTTGGAATATAATTTTGTAAGAGTTTGTAATCCTGCAACTAAATATTAGAAGCTTAATAATGCTGGCAAACAACCTAAAAACAAACATTTGTTTTTCTGTTAGATGTTTTACCTCATTATTTTTTTCCACTTCTACTTTTCTCCTACATTACACATGTAGGAAGGTGATATGATTGGCTCATGTGAACATATTGACACCTTAGAGTGTGTAACAAAGACATGTAGCCACATTCACCCAATGGTTTCTGGACTACCAATTTTAAAATCAAGTTGGGCATTTAAGCTGTTCCCATCTTGTTTTTGTTGTTTTTGTTTTTATTTTTAGCCAGAAGTGACCATATATGGACAAGAGGGTTGAGTTGGGGGGTTAGACAGGTTACCAGAACAGCAGGACCATTAACTGATAGCACAGCTAACCCTAGTTATCGCTACCTACCTTGGTTAACAAGGTGCAACCGTAATTATAATTGAATGTGATATTAATTGAGAAAAAAAATTTTGCTGGTGAAAGAGCCGCTTAAAATAACGAAACATCCAACTCTGTAGCAAGGTTATTATAGTTAACGAAAACTAACAAAATAACGAAAACTAGAATTGAAAAAACATTTTCGTTAACTGAAATAAAAATAAAAACTAGAGTTTTTAAAAAAACGATAACTAACTGAAACTGTATTTTGTGGTTACAAAACTAACTAAAGCTAACTAAAATTATAGTGAAAATGTCCTTAGTTTTTGTTTTTGTCAACTTTTTTCATTCATAATTCAGTGTTTCTATTTGAACATGCAACACATGGTGAATATGTTTACTGAGACTGGGATGTTTACACTAGAACCAAAATACAAAACACCCAGAACTGTAAGAGTTAATAACCTTATTGGGGCTGAGATGATAAACCAAAGGAAATAAAGGCAAAATGTATTATGACCACTTTGAATCTGGCAACCAACATATAGCCCATTACAAAAAAACTAAAACTAACACTAAAACTAATAAAAACTAAACTAAAACTAAGCATTTTCAAAAAACTAAAAACTAAACTAAAACTAGAAAACTCACTGTAAAAACTAACTGAATTTGAAAACAAAAATTCACAACAAAATTAAAACTAAAACTAATGAAAAATCCAAAACTATTATAACCTTGCTCTGTAGTCTCTTTTAGTACAGACAAATGCTGAACATTTTTGGTCAATCAAATTTTTTTTGAAAACATGCTGTGAAAGGGTAAAAGTGAAGATGAAAACATGGACAAGTTCAAAGCTATTTAATGTATGCAGTGCCATAAATATACAGTATATGCAACTTTATCAATCACCAGGTTGCTGAGCCCTAAAGCATACCTTGCTTTCTTGTCTATTTTACTCTGAATGGGACAATCATTTACAAAATAAAGTATGTATGATGTATTGAAGAAGACTTGACCACATTTAAATGAGGGTCAGTAGATAGTGACTCACTGGAGATGGTAAATCAGGTGAGAAGTTGGGCCATTTTCTCATAAACTTCTATACAGCCATTAGAAAGAATGCAGGTTGAGGCACTTCTGCATTGGTTTCACTTTTCAGAGCCAGAGATTAAAATAAATGACAGCAGCTGGTTTTCTTCCTGACAGTTGTTGCTGGTGAAAGAGCAAAAGTCACCATGGATAAGTAGACAGAATATACACTTTGATATAATTCCAAGGTGTTGACATCATCTCAAGGCACTGTGGAGACTAATGAGTGCAGCATACAGTAGCTTTCACAGCAGCAGCACGGCCATTGCTCAGGTTTATTCGTATTAACATGGTCGGCCATTTATTCATGTCATGTTTTTACCACTCAGTAATACTCCTTCATTAATGATCCTTCAACACAACAGCTATCTCTGTTTGCTTTCCATGTCTACTTGTCCTTTGCTCTTCTGTGTCAGGAGAGGAGTTTTGCTACATCAATACATAAACTCCACACTGACTGCAGCTTGATAATCATTTTTATAAGGCTCTGCTTGCTTGAATACAGGCAAACTCTTTAAATTATGATATTATGCACCATTAAAACTGCAATTATATTTGTACTTTTTCAAGACAAAAACAGCAACAGTGTCTTTCCCTTCCCGTGTGTTTTAATCTTAGATCTTTGACTCTTTCACAGTGTGTTCATAAAAGCAAATTTTGACATTTTGGTTGCCTAAACATGTCTTTTTCAGAATGTGGTTGACCTCCTAAGGATCTGACTGTTCATTTCTAACTCCAGATCCACTAGCGTTAGCTTACAACTTAGCATCCTCCTCCGCAGCTCCACTCTCTTGTCCAGTCAAGTTGGCGATGGTCAAAATGGCAAACATTAGGCTATCTGCCAGCTAAAGGGTGATGTCTCTGCAACAATTAGATTTTTTGCTAAAACATTTTGCACACATCCACGGTGGTTGGACGATGAATTACATCAGTCAATTATATCTGACTTTCTAATGTTGCACCATTGTCAGAATGAATTGTTCATTTGTCCAATACTGCAAAAACCCTATCCAATCAGCCTTAGCCTGATGGTGAACGAGTAAACAGTAAAATTCCTTCTAAATGTGAATATGGAGGCATGCAGATGTTCATATTTAGCCCCAATCACGGTTGTGCCTGAGCACAGCCTTACAGCTTTGCATGACTAGCTGCTTCTATGTGCTGCACTACAAAGGCTGTTTGTCTGCATCTAATGCTACGACAATTAGCAGCCGACTGTGGACAGAAAAGGTAAGAGATGGGAGATTATGCAATTTGTTTCATAAGAAGAGAGACGCTTAGAATAGTATGAGCAAAGTAAACAAGTTAACCACAAATGAGACAAATGAGCTGGAGATTTGATGTAGAAAATGGTAATGCTGATATGAAGAAAACAGAAAAGTTACGAGAAACACATTTAGTTTGGACATTTCATTAGACATGAGAAACCATTAGGGACACAAACTAGATGTATAGTGGTTTAAATTAAACTTATTTAAATGAGGACAAAGTAAAAAAGACTAACAGGAAGCATTAAGATGGCATAATTAAGACTCTAATTAAGACACCGGGAACCACAAACTGCTAAAACAGACATTGTGGCCTGGCGCAGACTCTTCCAGTAGCTGAGCTCTACTGGGACTGTAGACTATATCCTTCACAGTGATAATGTTCCAAACTGTGTGTATTTACTGCCATTAAATTGAAGCTTTAAGAGGTTGAGTGGACCTACAGGAACTGCTTTCCCATTTATTTTTATTTTTATTCAGCTGTTTCTTTTATTTTGCCGTACATATCAGCAGGAAAAGATGCAGTCAGCACTGCAGACAGCAACATGCTTCAGAGAAGAGATTCAGGATTCATGTTTGCTTTTCTGTTTTCTGACATTTGTAAGTATTAAAAATACATGAATCTCCTTTTTTTGCAGCGAATGTAAAACGTTGCTTCTGCTGCATCAGCGGCCATGCACAAGGCTAATAAATACCTGATGGAAAGTCATAAAACTCCACTTAATGTCACAAAACAGATGCTTTTATCACATCAACAAGTAAACAAAATGTGTGTGACGGAGGGAAACAGGTGGAGCTGCTCATTGAAAAGCAGCATTGCAGGGTTTGTTGCTCTCATGGAGATGGAGAGAGCATAAAAGATGAATGAAATTTAAATATGTTGACAAATTCATCAGGTTTAAGATACAGCAGCTTCAGAAGTTGGTTACAAAGCAGCCAAGCCTGACTAAGTAGGTCTTTGGAAGTCATGACATGGTTGACTGATCTAATGTAAAAATCTGTGTAAAACAGTAAAATAACAGAATCCCATCTGCATATCATAAGTGAAGTAGTGAAGCGTAATGGTGTATGTTTTGTATTTTAGTGTCAATGTACAGTATGTGCCATGTTGGGATCTGTGGCTCTCATTTCAGGGCTGCATTATTTATATTGATGCATTGTTAATAACAGCAGACTGATGCTGCTTTTGGTTTCTAACTGAGGATTAGTGGTAGCCGTTGTGTCATCAGTCACTGACCTGTAAGCTGGTGGATTTCTATAAAGCATGTGCAGTACCTGATTGTCAAACCGAAGCTTTTTGTCCATTTTAAACGCTCCTCTGGTGTTTTCTTTAACTCCCTGGGAAAAAGCCTAACCCTGAGCTCAAAAACATGATTGAATCTCCAAAGGACACTCCCCAAGGATGCCACTTGGGGAGCCTTCACTCTTCAAAACATTTTTCATCATGACACGCAGGCTACAAGGGTTTTTCACACTCACAGTACCTGCAGTACTCCATGGAGTTTTTATTTTTTCAAATTAGTGCTGCCTTTTCTAGTGTCCCTTTGCAGTACTTAAGAGCTCTAATTAAAAATAACTTTACAACTGTATTTCAAATACCAAGTCCTGTTAAAGAAAAGCCTGTTTTCCCTGTTATTCCATAAACTCAGTGACATAAAGTCACCCATATCTGTCTCTTGTTGGCTCGACATATTTGAAGCTGTCACAACAAGACCACATAGGTTGTTTGTTCCTTAGCTCAAATAAAACAATAACGTTTTCTTAATTAGTGCCCCTACTGGTGGCAGGAAATCAACACTTCCACATGCTCAAATGGAACAATCACCATTTTAAACATGTGGTTTGTTTAAGGCAACAAAATACTTGGTTAGGTTGGGAAAAAGATCATGGTTTGAGTGAAAATCAGCAAGTTATTCACGTCGGTACTTAAATGCGTGTCGTAATTATGTACATGTATACGAGTTAAAATAACTTAAGTCACTTTTTAGTTTCAAACAGGGCATGGCCTAAAAATACTACGTCATTTGACTTCATGTCCCAAGTACTACAACCACTAGAGGTCCCCTATAGCAATAAATACAAATATGTCAACCATATCCACCTGTTTTTATGGGTATTTTCAAATTGCTCTTTGGAGAAACAGGTAGAAATGCTAGAAATTTGGAAAAACGTGAAAAGCATTTTCAGCTTGGCTGAGGTGTAAAATTCGGATAAACAAAATTCATGAAAAGCTCTTTTGTTCTTTTCTTCTGCAGTAATTGGCTTGCCTTGATGTTTATCCCTATGGGCTGAGCATCTAATATTTGCATAACAGTAGTGGATGGAAATTGGCATTATTGAAATTTATTTTGCATATTTCCTGGAGATTGGTTAAAATTTGCACTATTTTGGATGGAAACCTGACTGATAATACCTAGACTGTTACACAAGTTTAAATATTCTTCTCTGACTACAACATATTTCATGCTCTGGTATGATCTGGGCCTACATACATTGTGACTGCTGTGTCTTTAAATCAGTATCTTAAAGGAGAGATGGCCAAAAGACAAACAGGCAGCTTTGGCCTTCAAAACCTTTCAGACTAAAAACTGCTTTCCACTGGAAATAAAATAAAAAAAGAAGCGGATTGTAAATATTTAATTTTTACTGCAGTCAACCACCATGTGACAGTGCTGTTTGGACAGGTTTTTCTTCTTCCTTTTTCTTGTGCTTGTGAGGTCATGGAAGTTCTCCTCTTGTTGCGACAGGACACTATCGTCATGGAATTTATCCGTCTGCGCGCAAAAAAACATGCAACATATTTTTTTCAATATTTCATGAACTGCTGAACACTGATTTTGAACTGCATTCAATATGTGCAGTATGTTTCTTTTTCTGTGTCACTGAGCACATGCTGTGACTCTTTTTAAGCCTGTCTATTAAAAGATACCACATGTATGAATTATGGATGGACTGTTAGAGGCTAAAAGCGAGCCAAAACGGGAGTTTCTTATAAAAACAGTGCATGCAGATGGAGAGTTTAAGTCATTTTCTTCACACAGACAATGTAGTCATGTATTACAGTATGTGCTCATTATGTAACCCTATCCAACAGAGTCATGTTAGTGCAGCAGGATACTTTGAAAAACAAAAAGAATGTACAACATGTGTAACATCATTGATAATGGCTTCCTCTCCTCTCTTACTTTATTTTTCTCTCACACAAACAATCACAAACAGACCACGGCCTTTTACCTTTTAGTGTTTGCGCTGCTTATTGGAGCATGCTGTCTATGCCGTGGCCCAGCTCTCAACAATGGCCTCAGCAAAGATCCCATTTAGTTAAGAGCCCATAGAAGACCTGTCTTGGGGCTAAACGCAGAGTAGCAAAGAGGGATAGAAGAGCCGAAGAGAAAGAGGGAGCGAGAGAAAGAGCTGGTAGAAGACAGACAGAGATGAGTAACTGCAGTATGCGGGTGATGCTGATTGAGTAATTGGTTGGTGCAATCTACACCGCTCTTTGTTGTCCAGTCATCTCTCCTTTGGCCTGAAACACAAACCTCTTTCTTCTGAACCAAAAGAAAACTCCCACACTCAACACCCGTATTAGTCACTTAACACTACCTCTCATGAATCTACTATTTGTCATTTACCCCCTCTTGAAAGTCCAACTCTCTCCATCCCAGTAGACCAAGCAATCTCACTCTCATCTTGATTCCCAGCAATTCTTCAGTGAGTGTAGCTCTCTAATGGTGATGGGTGTTTTCTGCTGGCATGAAATTGCTAACTCATCTCCTAGAGGGCAAGATCAACCGTCATCACTACTGTCACGCCAGCTTTTATTCATCACCTCGCTCTGCCCACCTCATGGTGATGGAGTACCACAAATAGTCGTATTTCATGTGCCGTAAACGCTCAATTAGGATGATGTCTGGCAAGGAGAGCAGCGGTCACAGGTATACGCCACTATCATGATGCAGGAAGGGTTTGATGAGCTTTGGGGAGTTTTACAGGCTTTTCTTACATTTTCAAAGTGGGATCATAAATGTATGAAGGGCAACTGAAAGCACTTCTTTTGAATTGAGTTCCATGTTACTTGGGTAAAGTACACTATTAGTTGATACTGGGCATTTTTTAGCTTTATTTAATCCAGTTTTTGGCATCGGTGGCCAGTCCGCAATGCCTTGTGTGAACCGTCACGTCACCCACTGGTTTGTGTATTTCAGTTCTGAGGCCTAGAGTTTGCCAATTTGACTGGCGCAATCTTGTTTTGTTTTTTTTAGGGGAGGAGGCCAAAAGTGACATTTCACAGGAAGGTGAAGTTATCAGCTAGTCATAGCTAGCTAGCTTGGTTAGCAAGGTGCAATCATTAAGTTTTTAGTATAACTAAAGACTGAATATGACATTTTTAGGCAACTAAAAACTAAAATTAATGGTAATAAACTAAAAAATCTGTTACCTATAAGGCATACCCTGCATTATACTCTATTTTGCTCTAAATTGGACAATCATTTACAAAATTCACTGTCTGGATGAATTTATATACACAATTTCCTGGCGACAAATTCCATATTTCTGGGGACATTCACTTCTAGCAAAAAAATGTCAATCTTCTGTTGGCGCTGAAGGAAAAGACATAGTATTACTATAGCCTGTATGAAGTGAAGTGGGCATCAAGTCAGCCACTGGTATATAGACTATAGTGCTGATGCCTTGAGTTTGGCTTTTTGGTCAATTTATTAATTAACTGTATATTGGACCATAATTTACAAAATTAACATCATGTATTGAAGAAGACTTGGAAGTAGCCATTGAAACGATCAACCCATTAGGAAAATGTTCACTGAGGTAATAAATCAAATGAGAGTTAATCAAGTTAACAATTTGACCCGTTTTTTTTTTTTTGCAACCAGTGGAGTCGCCCCCTGCTGCCCGTTAGAAAGAATACAGGTTAAAGGCACTTCCACATTGCTTCACTTTTCAGGCCGCTTGTTCACATCACATTGAAAATGAACTGGGGTGAACAATCATTTCTCAGCAACTGTTCAGTCAAAGACTTGAACTACATTTAATGCTCCACATGAGGCTTCGTCCCGTTGAGAGCTAATTGACAAGACATGTTATATTTTCAAGATATTCACTGTGCCTCAAAGCCAATCACAATCAATTCTGGAGAGATATTTAATGATTTAACACTTTTATTCCTCTACTTGGAATGAGTCATGCACTGAAGATACTCTTTAATTCAACACAGTGCAGTCAGCTACTGTAGTCACTGCTGTATGAGTGTTTATTTTGGCTCTGCTCTCAATATATAATGCAAAACATGCATTCTGTTGTTTGTTGGAGGTTAAATTGAATAAACAGATGTACTCTCAGTTCATGTTTCCAATTAACATTTTCAGCAATGTTTGTCTTGATTGATTGCTATTCTGTCAATGGAAAACAATCCCAATTATACAAGTAGTTATGGGCGAGGCTGAAGAATAGTTAAATTTAATAGCTTTACACCAGATTTACCAAAATGGCTTCTATCATAGTTTTTTTTGATCAAAGAAGAACCAGCTGGGGCACCACAGAGCAACCCAGCCAGCCAGCCGAGAGCAAGGTAGACTTAAATCATAGCCTCTTTTTTCTTTTCTTTTTGGGACCTGTTTGGCCTACAGTCAGCCATGATGGATGGGCCAACAAAGTATGGTCTGCTGTGGGCTTCAGCTGCTCTTAAATGTATGGGCAGGGGGCTGGAGAGATGGGATGAATGGAGCAGACAGAGAGATGAGATGGAGGGACCAGGGGAGATATATGAGAAGAAGGCTGAGGGAGAGGTGATAGATGTCTAGGAAGAGGAGAGAGGAAAGAGGAGAGAAGGACTGAGATGACCACAGACTAGTTATACTGTAGGTGGGCTGAAGGGGGGCCACGGTCAGCCTGTGATCCGTCTCTGTCACAGGAAGGAAAGGATTGTCTCCCTCAGATAATCTGAAATTTAACAGCAGAGCTGAAGGTAAGGGCGGATGTGTGTGGGAATGTGGGAATGCAGCAGTCACTACATGTTATCCCGTGCTAGTGTGATTTATAGCATGGAGGGAATGGGATCTGGATGTTTCCTGATGAGACGCACTTTGTTGGTTCACCATCATGACCGCAGCATGTTCTCAGAAAGATGAGAAGGAGGGGGAGATACAGAGATCAAATAGGCAGAGTAAGGGAAAAAGTTACAGATTAAGCTATAGGAATTCAATCGTAGATAAATTTAAACATGTAAATCTCCTTATATTCTGACTAACTCAATGCACAGATGTGTCCTTTATCACTTTAAATATCAATCAGATCATTACAGAAATATCTTTTTTAACTTAACAGTCTTCCAAATCTCCTTTGTGTTGAAAACAACCAGACCTACAAGGACTTGGGAAATGTTCGATGATGGAATGAAATACATTTGTGACTGTGTAAAAAGGCTGAAGACAACCTTAACCTCCTTTTGGGGTAGATTAATATAACGGTCAGTCGGTCAGCCACTGTGGTTCAGACTGAAATATCTCAAAAACGTTGAATGGACATTTCTTAGAGTGCCATTATTTGTTTGACATTTGTTGTTTAGATCGAAATGTCTTAACTTATTTGGATAGATTGCCATGCCAAGATTTTAACTACATAAATATCGTGGTGATGATAATGGTATTCAGATAGCTATATAAAAGTTTGAAAAAAATGTAATGCTAATTGTCAAATTCTTTGTTTTTTGTGAGTTTTGTCTCTTTTTGCAAGTGACTAGTGTGCTAAGAGACACCATGGAGTTGGTTCATTATTTCAACTTGCTAAACATGCTAGCTAGCTAGTGCTTTTTTGGAGCCAGAGGTGACCAAATTTGGAGGAGAGGATTTGGCTAGGTTATTAGCTAGCTAGCAATTATACTAGCTAGCCCAACCCTCTTGTCCAAATATGGTCACCTCTGGCTAAAGAAACCTAACTAATTAGCTAGTTAGTGCTTATGATAGCTAATAACTTAGCCCAACCTTCTCATCCAAATATAGTCACCTCTAACTCCAAAAAGCAATGTTGACAACCAAAATGCCAATCTTAGGACTTCAAACCGGTAGTCCACAAACGAATGGGTGAATTAATTCTTTTATTCAGTGAATGGTAACAAGATAAAGTGCAATAGCTGTTGGATTGATGGATTGAATTTATAGGTTTTTTGTATTTTTTATCCATGTGAATGAATTGTTTGAGGATACTGCGTTTGCAAACGTGCTTGCTTCAAATTCGCCCTTTAGGGATGACAAAAGGTTTTTGTTAAATTGAGAACAAGAATAATTCAAGTAGAGAAAGCCTGAGACTGAATAAGTTTAAGGTAGATGAGAGGAGTAGATATATTACTTTTGAATGGGCTGGATAAAAACACGTAAACAGAAGAAAATAACAGAGTTGCATGTTAGAGAAAAGGGCAGGGAACTAAAGGATGAAAAGAGGAGGTGGCATTAGGAGAGAGGAGGAAGGAATGGATGGGGGAGTCAGAGGGGAGTTTTGTACCAAGGAGCACTATCATAATTGTCACATTTGATCAGGGAGGAACTCTAGTTAGCTTCATGGACCACTGCTTTTTTCCAAGCTCCCACCCCACAGAGGATTCAGCAGGCTGAGCATTAGACACACACACAAACATGCACACACACACACACTCAGTTTCATGTTGCCGTCCATGTAAATGTCCGCAGATGAACCCACACATGTGTGAGCACACACTCTGAGACGCTCAAACAAGCATTAGTGTGCACATTTACAAAAATAAGAAAAATAGCGGAAATAAAAAGGTATGTTTTATTCAGGTGTTTGTGTGCTTGATGCAGCTCAACACAACATCCCCAAAGCACTCTCGTCTGTCTTGATTTGAAATATAAGCAGAGAGGAGATGCATTAACACAGAGAAGAGAGGATTACTGAAGTGTATCTCTGGAAAGTGTGAATGGAAGAGTGGTGGGGTTAAAAAAAAAACATTATGGCGTCTGTGTTATTTTTGATGGAAGTTAGTGCACTGGCAAACTTCAAAGCGATTACTGCAAACAGAGATCAGGAAAAGAGAGAATTAATCCTAAAGGCGAGTGATAAGTATGGCTGCTCCAACAGTTTCAGACATCCTGCAGGGAAAATGTACAACTCAAGTTTGAAAAATACTTCTGTCTGTGTCTGTTTAGTAAGTTGTCAAAGTGGCTGTGATTGAATTAGGCCCACTGCTTTTCGCTGATACAAGTTAAGTGGCAAAACAGGAAAGTGAAAAACAATAGTGACAATGCAATGAGTTCAACCCCGGAGCTCCGGCCTGTCCTCACTTGCTCTGATTCACAGGGAAGCAAATCAAACACACCATTGTTCAGGAACCATTTAGCCTCAACAAAATTAATCAAACAGGGGTAATACAATTTTCCGACAAGGCAGGCATGTTAAAATTACAGAGAGGAGGAGTAGGAAATTACAGTTGTTTTGATTATGGGCCCAGCAGTAGAGTTGTGGTATCTGCATGCCTTTTGGCTTTTTCATTTAATGGGAGAATTAAGGTTGTAGGCAAAAAAGTCACGTTTAGTCTTACTGTCACTGAGGAAATTCTTATTGTAATACTAACGCAATTTATTGGATGATAAGAGCAAAATGCACGCTTTGTTGTTAATAATATCAACAAATTAGGAAAGTGGGAATTAAATGTGTTTATTTGGACCAATAGCTAACCAGCAGCCATGAATATTCAGGTTTACAGCTCTTACAATGAGAGGATTCTCACTGAGGAGCCTCTGCTTTGAGGATTTCTACTAGGTCTTAATACAGTGACTATCCGTACAGGAACACTCCCTCTGGCCACGGCAGATGTCTGCTAATCAGGTCAAGGAGCCCCATTGACTTGTGCTGACGTGTACATACATGCTACGTATATGTTATGTAGCTACATGGACAATACAAAGCTTGACCTAGCTGCTTCCTGAAGCATGGGCTAGCGGAGGAGCAGGTCAGCGTTAGTGTTAATCTGTAGGGTGATGTAGACCAGACTGGGTGTTAATTATATATGATAATGTTCTGTGTATTTATGGATGCGTATCATGAGGAAAACTATATATAATAAGATATCATGATACACTGTTATGTTGTCTAAATTGACAAAACAAGCACATATTGCCTCAAAGTTCTCTGAAATTCTGATATATTATGAGGGATATACATAGCGCTCAAAAGTGTGTGTTGTTTTCCATGAAAACAAACTGTTTTATTCATGAAATGAGTTACAAAATGAATTGAAAATGTAGTAAAGACATTAACAAGGGTAGAAATAATCATTTTAACCTGTACAAATCTACAACTTTACCTCGAGATACTCAACTAGCCTGAGGAAGGATCATTTTATTGCTTCTCAAATCAGCAAAACAGTTTCAGCTGTGCTAACATAATGCACATGTGTTTTAATGATCAATCAGCCGTTCAACACTATTAATGTGGATTAACACAATGTGCCACTGGAACAGGTATTCCATTAGAAAATCAGCCGTTTCCAGCTTTAATAGTCATTTACCACATTTACAATGTCTAGACTGTATGTCTGATCAATTTAATGTTATTTTAATTTTTAAAAATGTAGCTTTTCTTTAAAAAATAAGGATATTTATAAGTAATTCCAAACTCTTGAGTGGTTGTGTATATTGTTTATATATCACACTTATTATTATATTATCACAACTTAGTTCAATGTGATTTAGAAGCTGGACTGAACTTTAAAGCTCCATTATCAGTGTTGGGGATGAAGGTAGACTACTGTTGTAAAATTATTATAAATTATATATTTTGCAATTTAGGTAATCAGTTATTAAGTTACTTTATCAAATAAGAAATCTGCTGCTTTTTGCTGCCACAACAAAAAGAAAATCCCTGATGCATTAGCACTGTTTCTCTGTGTTTCTCTCTCCATGTAGGGAAATGTTGGCTGTGTCAGTGGAAAGTATCCACTCTTATGCTCATGTGTAGCTTAGCTCAGGAGATTGTGTCTTGAAAGTAAGTGACTAAGCATTAATCTGCTGTGGTTAACTTGTTGCATGTTGTCCCATGATGCACTGTGTTTTATTGATTATATAGAGACAGCTATGCCTAATATGCCACTGCATGGTTCACTGTCAGAACATTATCAGCCTGCACGATGCCTTCCATTTACTTTCATGTACTTTTATAATTCAGCTGTTTTCATTGCAGTTGAATAAAAATAAATTACATGTTGTATGAACTCATAAATAATTGTATGACTCACAATACCCTCTTGAATCAAATTAGTTCATATAAACAAACATAATGGGGCTGTACATGGGTTATTAGCCTGCAGAGTGGCTCTGCACTGACGGTACAGTCGATACATTTAGATGAGACGAAGATCAACATGTGCGTTTTTGTTAATGTAAAAGTACTCACACCAGTTAGTTCAATTCAAGGATCCACTGTAACTTTCATCCTTAACAGCTTATGGAAACCCGGGTCGCAGGGGCTGGAGCTGATCCCAGCTGACATTGGGCGAGAGGCGAGGTTCACCTGGACAGGTCACCAGACGATCACAGGGCTGACACATAGGGACAGACAATCACGCTCTCATTCACTCCTACGGGCAACTTAGAGTCACCAATTAAACCGTGCAAGTGCATGTTTTTGGACTGTGGGAGGAAGCAGAATAACCTTTGTGTTTTTCTTTTAATGTAAAAAAAACTCTTGTCACTGCAACGTTTTTATCTGTGTTGGATTACGGAGATCTTTTGTACATGAATGCTGCTGCTAAATGTCTCAGAATGATTGATAGTGTTTATCAGCTTCTTTGAGCTTCATTACTAACTGTAAGATGGCCACTCACCATTGTGAATTATACTAAACTAAGAGTTATGGAGGCCAATTCCATAACATGCACTAGTTTCTCATGACGTGTTTAAGGTCTGTATGTTATGTAAATATGTAACTGTATTCTGTGTTTGCTGCCTCTTGGCCAGGGCTCCCTTAAAGAAAAAGAGGTTCTTAATCTCAATGAGATATTCCCTGGTTAAATAAAGGTTAAATAAAAATAAAAATAAAAACCTGGAGAGAACCCACGCTGACATGAGGAGAACATGCAAACTCCACATAGAAGAGCCGCAGGCCGGAGTCGAACCAGCAACCCTCTTGCTGTGAGGCAAGAGTGATAACCACTAAACCACCCTGCAGCCCCCACTGTAAAATACTTTTCTTAATTTGTAAATTTGTATCTGACTGAATGACTTACTTTTAACTATCCAACCATCCATCCATCATCCACCCATCCATCATCCATCCATCCATCCATCCCTCTATTCCTCGATCCATCCATCCATCCATCCATCCATCCATCCATCCCTCTATTCCTCCATCCATCCATCCATCCATCCATCCATCATCCACCCATCCATCCATCCATCCATCCATCCAACCATCCATCCATCATCCACCCATCCATCCATCCATCATCCACCACCTATCCATCCATCCATCCATCCATCCATCCATCCATCCATCCATCCATCCATCCATCCCTCTATTCCTCCATCCATCCATCCATATATTCCTCCATCCATCCATCCATCATCCACCACCTATCCATCCATCCATCCATCCATCCATCCATCCATCCATCCATCCATCCATCCATCCATCCATCCATCCATCCATCCATCCATCCATCCATCCATCCATCCATCCATCCATCCATCCATCCATCCATCCATCCATCCATCCATCCATCCATCCATCCATCCATCCATGTCTTACTCTGCAGAGTAGAGATTAAATAATTAAAATAAGTATCAATATTGAACAATAAAAAGTGACCTTTATTAACATTTGGGTCGTATCAACCAGCATTAATGAAAATGATTGACTGTATGAAAAATGAAAAGGCATGTAAGATGAAACACAGTGGCAGTCATTTGGTCAGGGCACTTAGTTTAATCAGAGCGCTTAGTGAAAGGGTTGTTTTGTTGATACTCAAAGAGTAAAGGACTTTCTCATGAATGCTGATGCGAAATTCAAGGTTTTTCTTATTCACAGTCATAAAATATTTTCTGTACATGGAAGACAATGTCATCTGTTAATTAACCCTGAGCAAAGAGATGCTATGTTGGTGAAAAGAAAGCTTTGATTTCTCCAGTGCGCAGAAAAGCCATTGTAACAAATATTGATAACCAAAGGAGTTTTTAAAAGCTTTGTTTCTTTGTTTATAGAAGTTCTGTTTGGTTAAGTAGAATGGAATCACATAAATATATTTAAAAAATACGCTCTCAATCTCTGTGCTGTCCTGAAACTGCCTGAACAAGCCAGTGTGTGTGTTTCTATCTAACCATGCCCTACCCAAATGTGTGTTAATAGGCTCCAAATCACCTTCCATGTCTCTCCGACTACTGATGGAGCTCTCCATGGTGCTGAAATCTCCCAAGTGTTTGTGTGAGTGAGTGAGTGCTGTTCTATGAAAGTGCATTTTACAGATTGTGTGCGTCACTAAAACTATGATCTTTAAGCTTCGATGAGCTCTCCATGGTGCTGAAATTGCAGCAAATGTGGCATACTTTGCATTCCTTTCCATCATCCACCTTTCATTATGTCACTATTTTAGCTACCCCTTCACTCTTTATTTTGAGTAACAAGGTCATACAAAGTAGCCAGTATATTGAGAGCAGCCATTAATTTCTATAGTCCGGTATCACAGTTAGTCCAAAGTCAGACAACCATAACGGTTCTCAATCAAGCCCAACTTCTCAAAGAGGACAAGGACGATGGGTTAAATGCAATTATACATGCATAATATGCCTGATACTAAACTAGTAAATTAAGTCAAATGAATGGGTTCAATGACATGAGTTCAATAAAAATACATCCATAATGATCACTCTTAGTTTGTCTTAAACATAAACTGTATATAGAAAGGACTTGGTCTCCATAAAGTCTGTAGGTTTTGGACTACAGTCTTAAAGTCTCCAGCCTGGCTTTTTAGCTGTTGCCATATTGATTTTTTTTTTACACCAGATGACCATATTTAGACAAGAGGGTCAAGTTATCAGCTAACACTAGTGTTAGCTAGCTTGGCTAACATAACCGTATTTAAAAACAATACTAAACAGCCGACTTCTTAGAGTTTCTTTTAATACAACTGAACAGTGAAGAAGACATTTAAAGACCACTAACTTTCAACTGAAAACACACTTTGAAAGGTTCAGGGTTTTACAATAAAAACACTCAGTGGTAGTAACCTATCCATCACCCTAAAGCACAAGTCTTTTTTTTTTTTTTGCTAAATGAGACCATAATAATCATTTTTTTAAAGTAACATCATCTTGAATGGAAGAGGACTTGAACAACTGAATGACACCATGAACTCATTTGAAAAAATGTTTACTGAGGTAATTAAATGAGAGGTAGGGTCATTTTTATAGACCTATGTGTAATTGGACTTCTTTTAGCAACCAGTGGAGTCGCCCCCTGATGGCAATTTGAAAGAATGCAGGTTTAAAGTACTTGAGCACTAGCTTCACTTTTCAGACCTGGAGGTTGCTGCTTGTACACATCCAAGTGAAAATAAATAGGAATGAACACAACGGTGGGTTAAGGGTTTCTCAGTCGTTTATTCAAGGATTCAAGTGCTCTTTATCTGCCACATAGTGGATATGTTGAGAGCTTCTTGACAAGAACTGTTGTGTCTTCAAGACATTAACTGTGCCTTACTGAGGTAATAAGTCATTGTGTCATTGACTGTCATACAATCTGACTTGTTTTTGCAACCAGTGGAGTCTTAGACCCAGAGGTTGCGGCCTGGTCTTATATTTAAAAAGTTTCCCATTTGAAAGAATTTATCAAATTAAAAGTCATTTTTAGCATTGTAGTCCAGGCCAACAGGAGCACATCTAACTGTGGATTGACTTCAATACAGTGTAGAGGTTCATGTCTGAGGCAGCTGCCAACCATCCTCACTGTAACAGCACATTTATAGTCCTGACAATGTGATTATTCTGTGTCTGCCAAGAACGTTGCAAAATAGGCTGTTGTTGTCGATGAAAAATATCCCTTTTACCGTGCTGTTATTCTGAGCTGTTGTCTTGCCAACTGGTTGATGTATGAAGATGTGAGGGTGTCATGTTTGAGTGATGTCTTCATAGCATCCTGGACATTTAGTATGAGAGGAGAAGTACATCTGAGCATTACCTGCAGTGTGCCTCCTATTAAACTAGTTAACCTCATTTCAATTCCAATTATTCACTGGAAATTATACATTTAAAGAGTTTTCTGGCAGTCAGTAAGTGAATTAAAGGTGGTGAGTTGAGAATTTTTTCATGAATATAAGTAGCCCTGATATCAGTTGTGATGGCATATTCTAATGCTAATAAATGAGCATGATTATTACAGTCGCAGACTGTCTCTCTTTTGATCTGCTTTGTGCTTTCATTTGGTCCAATTTGGGAAGCCACAAATTTCATTCTCTGCAGAATCCTCTCAGGCGAACAGCAAGATGTTCATAAAAAGGTCTCTTACAGAGCAGCAGGAGGAATTATCACTGATGAATCTTCTGACAATGGAACATACAGGAAAAACTAATAATATTTATTTTTAATAATATTAAATGGAATAAAATATAGCAAAACACATGCATTCTGTCAAGACATTTCACATGAACAGGGCTATTTAGTTTTCATACTACAATATTAGTGTCACTATTAATCACACACAAAATCTTCATTCTGCAACTGACAGTTGATTTCTGTAATCCAGTGGACTTGTACAATTCTCTAAACCCTGCAGCAAGAAAGCATTTTTCCAAACTTAGTTTAAAAAAAGTCCATAAAAATCTAATTTATACTCTATTTGCATATAAAGAAATGAGTTGGAGGCAAAACAAACTTAGCAACCTATTTAGTCACATAAAGTGTAGGACTATAGAAAATAGAAAATTCACTTTAAAGGCAAATTTATGGACTTGCAGTACCTGCAGGTTTGATAGTTAATAGCCAGGCTGTGACACCCTGTAATCTGGCAGAAACAGTGATAGCTCTATATCATCTGCTGCTGTGCTCACTGAGCCCAACGCGGAGCAATTTTCAAATCTGGGTTGTGAGAGTAATACTGTCCACTTTAGTCTTCAGAGATGCAGACTCCATTTCCACACGATGTTCTTTTGTATTCCTGAGTTTGTCTGCAAACAAAAGGTTAATTGCAAAAAGCATTATTCATTTTCCTAAATCTTGTTTTCAGTGTGTCTGTGTGCAAGCCGGGGAATATTAATCAAACTGGTGTTGTTTTTTCAGTTGGATGATTAAAAACAAAAAATTATGAATTTTCTTTTTTTTTAGACGTCTGCTCAAAGGAATATCAATCAAACTGGTGTTGGTTTATTCATTTTACGAATCTGTTTGTGCAGATGAACTCTTTGTAGTTTTGAGTGGATGACTGGTTATTGTGGTGTAAGCTAACGTCTCAAATTCAGAGTAAAGCTATAAAAGAATAAGAGTCCTTGTGTTTTGCGGAAAAAAGGATGATTGGTTACAGAACTTTAAAAGTATATGATGCAGAAATATAAAAAATAAAAAAAAACCCACATAGAATGAATAGATAAATGTATGGGGATATCCGCATTTCCTCTTTTATTTCCATTTTTCTGTGTTCGGGTTGTTTCTGGGTGTCACCATTCGATTATGAAAATAGTAGACACAGTGCTGAAAAATACATTGAGGCAAACCGATAAGTGGACTAAGCTTGTTCCATAATGAGTGAATTTGAGGTTTACTCTCACATTTGTTGAGCCAGGGAGGAGGGTCCAAGCTTAAGTCTTGTGTTTACAAACAGTATGTAACAATTCCTGCATAGTGTGCCTTTACCATGACTACAGAACTGATGAATGAATGCAGACAGTTGAAGAGCTGCACTGCTACAGCTCCTCCTTCACCTCCAAGCCTTCAAAATAAGCACTTGAGCTGACTAATGACCCTCCTATTTTATTCATCCTTATGCAAATATATGCTGCAAGGCACCTCAAGATCTAATCACATCTTCTTCTGTATGTGCAGAGGAGGCCTATATAAGTATGACACCCAAAACCATAAAACCTTAAGGTGGGATAATTGCATGTTTGTATGAATTTTTAGCTTTTTGGCTTCATCCAGGATTGCAGGATTAAAAAGTGCCAAATCTCTTCTGTATTTTTAAAT
The DNA here is from genome assembly GCF_030273125.1 of Centropristis striata. Taxonomy (NCBI): domain Eukaryota; kingdom Metazoa; phylum Chordata; class Actinopteri; order Perciformes; family Serranidae; genus Centropristis; species Centropristis striata. Next base: position 562,704 of record NC_081530.1, read on the forward strand.
ATATTTCTGGTAGGGCTGTTGGAGTTAACAAGGACATCTGTGAGGAATGTAAAAACATTTTTAATTTGAATTATTTTAATGGAGACAGCCAGTCAGCCTGCGCCAAAAAGCAGCAAAGTAATTACAGCAGTAATCTGTGTAGGTATACTGCTGTGAACGCCAAGTTAATTGGGATTCAAAGTCACACAATAACATAAAAGTATTAAAGGAGGTGGCTTTCACGTAACCAGGAACTCTGCAGGTAAAATGCCTGTTTTTGTCAATGGAGTCTGGTGATTTTGAGGATTTAGTTAATATCAGTTTTTCAACCAGAGTTGGTGGAAGTTTTGTTTTGTAAGCAGAACCCTGTTCTTTTTTTCTTCACCAGTGGTTTTGGTGGCTAAACTGAACCATGTTAGAGCATCAACATGTTTAAAGCAGCAGTCATCACATACAACAGTGTGTTGGGGCTACATGACATTTTGTAGCATATCCAACTATCAACAATGCAAGAAGGAGCGTACTGACCACCATGGGTTGGTCATCATGAAGAAAATATATATGTATATATTCCATCATCCACAAACCTAAGGCAGGTCACATGGGAAAAAGTTATGATAATTTAATTTAATAATTTAGGATTTAACTACATGTATTTGCATTATTCATATAATGTGGTACATACTGCAGAGTTACTACATTTACTCCATTATACTTAAGTACAGTGTTGAGGTACTTGTACTTTACTTGAGTATTTCCACATTATGTAACTTTATATTTATACTTCACATTTTAGAGGAAAATAATGTTCTTTTTACTCCGCTACGTTTAGCTGTCAGCTATTTTCAGGTCAAGATTTAACATAAAAAACATGATATTAAGTAGTTCAAGGGAGCCCTACCTTGATGACAGTACAATGCTGCGTACATAAATGTATCAAAAATAATCTAATAATATATTTAGAATATATAAAACAATCTGAGTGAGTTAATTCTACATAAGGAGTACTTTTACTGTTGATACTTTAGGTACATGTTGATGCTGATACTTGATGCTGAGGCTTTGAATGCAGGACTTTTACTGTAGTGGAGTCATTTCACAGTGTGCTACAGTATTCTTACTTCAGTAAGGAGTGTGAATACTTCTTCCACCACTGGTTGTAATAGACTGATGCCAAACAAACGCTATAACGTGGCCCATAATACACATGAGTGGAATAAGTGAAGGTGATGCAAATGTACAGCACATCTTTGCATGGGCACTTGCTGTATTTGGAAACTGCGCGTGCTGACGTCACTACCCGGGCGATGGTAGCGCTGGGTAAAAGAAGCGGGGAGGGAGGAAGAGGAGCTCCACTGTGAACGCGCCTGACGGATCCCCGGCGGAGGGCAGCGAGGGCGCGCATCTCTGTCCTCCGCTTGTGAAGCGACTGCAGGGGAGCCAGATGCCCGACTGCGAGCCGCTGCCTGTGGATAGATCCCCCAAATACCAGAGCAGAAGAGAGCCACAGACACGGTGCACCCTCTGACAGGGAGGAGGAGAGAATAGGGGGCAGTAAACGGATTTTTAAAATATATTTATATATATATTTTCCTTTTCCTCCCTCTCTGTTTCAACCTCTGCTTCAGATGAAGAGCTTCCTTGGACTTGGAGTACCGGGCATCAGTAGAAAAAAGCCCCGTTCTCCCACTCAGCCCCTGCTGCTGCGGCGCTGCTGCTGCTGCCTGTGAGCGCCTCTCGTTGCATTTGGAATATACAGCGTGCCTATATGCGCAAAAACCATGGAGATTATAAGACGTGGATTTATTTTTTGAACAAAACTGGACATCTACAAAAGCGACGTTCCCTCTTCTTCTTTTTTTTTTTTTTTTTTGCATTTTGCCTCCTTCTGTTCTGTTCGTCCGTTCCATCTATGGCTACTTTATGATTTCATGTCCTTAGCGATCCCTTCTTATTATTATTTTCTTTTATTTATTTATTTTTTTCACACTTATTATTATTTGTGTTGGTCCGTTTTCGGAGGCGCAGAAGTGGGATGCCTCGCAGAGAACATTTGTGGGGAGAAGAACCCGCCGCGCAGCAGCGAGGGTAATGAATGATAGTCTCCCCTCTCCATCTGAGACGTGCCATGGATGGGAAACTTAATTTGTATCCACGGAACCGATCGGGGAATAGCCGTCGCATCAAATAACTACTGCTGACAGCGATCAGGTAATGTATCTGATCTATTAAAGTCTCTGTAGGTGGAACAGCGGAATGTTTCTGGGAGCCTTGTACTCCTGATTGCTTTGCAGTCCGGCGGTGATTTGATTCTTGACATCCTGGTGTAAGGATCAGTGTGTTTGGTCCAGTTTTAATGGCGCATACATTGGGATGGAAAGCCCCAGTCCGGGGCTAAAATCTCGGCGAGGTTTGTGTTATCTGTGAACCTGAACGGAAGAAGAAAAATCCCTCTAAATACATGAATTAGAGCCCATTAGTTGAGCACAGGTGGACAGTTGAATGCTGAGCCCCTCAGTGAGACACAGGGGGCTGTATGAGCCTCTGGAGCCGCTGGCAGACCTGTAACTTTGCGCAGTGGCCAGAAAGAAGCACACGCACACATTGTGCGCACATAGCCTTGCACGGACACTTTTATTTCCACCTTCCCCTGAATACTGGCTGCCTTGCTCAAATGCATTCTCACGTCCGCCCTCCAACACACACACACGCACATCATCTCCTCTCTCTTCTTGGGGTTTTCCACGATGCCATTTTGAGTTGAGAATAACATTTTTCTAAATGAGCCGCACCGAAGCTTCTTTAGTGCCCCCACCGTGGCCGGGAAATGATTCTTGGCACCACAGCTTTACCACATTAGAGAGAGAGAGAGAGAGAGAGAGAGAGAGAGAGAGGGGCTGGTGCTGATGCTGCTTCCCGCCTGTGCGCACTGTGCGCCTGGGTTGAGTGGGAGCCTTCTCCCGTTGCATGCTAAAGAGCCAGGATGTACCAGAGATGCCAGTGAGCACAGTGAGCATGCATTGGGGATTGGAGGGGGGTGGAGGAGGGTGGAGGAGGGGGGCTTGACTTACATCCGTACTGGCATCGTACCACGCAACAGAAAGCCCTTTGAAAGCTACCTGATCACGCACTACTGAGGTCCGGCTCATTGGTGGGCGCCTCTGACTGCCGCAGTGCCGCTTCTCGTTCCCAGACCTCCTCCCAGTCTGTTATTTCTCACCAGAATGATAACTATGTCTGAGGAGCGCTGGCCTTGTCTCCGCCCGGTAGGAGCAGGTGGCTCCGGTGACGCTGAACGGGAATGACAACCGGGGACGCGACAACGGGAGAGCAAAGGAGCCCTCCGAGCATCTCCCTCACTCTCACTGCTACTCTTCCCATCTGTTGAGCATGCAGCCGTGTGCGTGCGTGCGTGTGTGTGTGTGTGTGTGTGTGTGTGCGTGCGCGCGCGCGCACCTAAAAAACAAACTCCCATCGCTGCTATCAAACCCCGCTTTAAATAATGGAATGTAACACACATGGCAGCAGCGACCTCAATTATTTTACTCCCCAAGTAGCCATCTGTGGCATGTTGAACAATTTCCTACAATATTTCTACTTATTCCAGCAGTGAGGCGAGCCAGACTCTGCTACAGCAGCCCGTGGGTGAACTGGTGGAGCTTTCTAACAGGGACACTGATTCATGAGCACTGACTATCTCTTTGGCACCACTGAGGATTAGAACAGGTCGGATTCATATAGTATTACTCACATAATGGGGGTTTAAAGAAACATTATCATGAGAAAGCATCTAGTAGTCCACAGAATGATATTAAAGGACTGACTTCTTTGGGAGAGCTACACCTTAGCCTCCACCCTGAACATGAGCACTGGATAACCATAATACACCCCCTCTTTAATAAAAATGCAGTGAATAACCTGGTTTGTTTTATTTCTCGGGGCTGCTGTCAGTAATGGAGCCGACAGGGCTGAGATGATGATGGGCTGATGAGCTGGATGAGAGAAGGTTCCTGTCTTTAACCCGGCTGTGGAGAGGACAAAGGGCTGGTCAGAGTCTTTGATTCTCATATCATTTGCAACCAAAAACTTCCAAGCTTGCATATGGTCTCCATTCAAAGGATGTGTATTATGTTCAGTGTGAGAAGATGTGAAGCAGTGGCTAATGAGCTCAGAGAACATCGCTCCTCAATGCTGCACTGCTTCTTCTTTTTTTTAATTTGACTTTAATATGGTTTCCAGATGAAGTTCTAAGGACTTTCTGCTTTTGGTTTTTAATGAGGAAAACTATGTCTAATTTGGTGTCATTATGGTTAGTTTAAAGTGAGTGACACCTGTAGTGTTTGACACACATTTCTAAGCAAACATAGTTTTATAATTTGTTCAATCATTATATTTATTTTTAAACCATTTAACCTACTTTTAATCACTGTTTCCTGGATGTGGTCCTCCATTAGTTTGTGGACTTTCTTTCTTTTTCGGAGTCAGATGTGACCATATTTGGATGAGAGGGTGGAGCTAAGTTCCCCAGAACTGGGGCCTGATAGCTAGCTTGGTTAGCAAGGTGCAGAATCAAACAGCTGAGCCCATGGTGCCTTTAAGTACAACTGAACTTTTAGGCTTTTAGACGACTAAAATGTTACAATTACAAGAAAATGCTCACTGAGGTAATACATCCAGTCAAAGTAGGGTCAATTTCATAGACCATTATACTATTGGAATTCTTTTTGCAACCAGTGAAGTCGCCATCTGCTGGCCGTTAGATAGAATATCAGCTTCACTTTTTAGGCCCAGAGATTGCTGCTTGTGCAAACCAGAAGGTTGACTGGAGTGGATGTGATGTCACCAAGATCTGGCAGAGCAAGTTATTCTGTATGATTCTTGGATATGTGGTGATGTGAGGTAAACACACTGATAAGTCAAAGCAACATGTTGGTCTCCAACAGTCCCAACTGATAGGATTCCCAGTTTCAGCACCCTGGACAGCGACCGTGGCAGAATTACATTAAAAAACAATCATTTTGTAAAAATGCAGCCCATAATCTCCATTATTTATTATAATAGTAAACAGACCTCATCCTCGATCCTCATTCAGCTTGTTCAATCTGTAGTTCAGTTCAGTGGCTCCAAGCAGGAGTGAGAGGACATGGCCAGGATTTGCTGTATGTAATAGCTGTAGCATGTAGCTTGCAAAAGACAATCTGCCTCCGTGGCCCACAATGTTGGTTTTCAAATCTCGGAGGGTGCAGATTTTGCCATCTTTTTGTTTGTGTTTTCTTTTGTTTTGCTCGGAGTTGTTCCAGAAGCAAAGCCCCCGGCTCATGGCTCGCATGTTCCTCGCCAATCTGGCTGAGGCCAGAGTCCTCGGACACCTCCAGAGAATCTCTAGCTCCTTTAGCAAGAGCCTCCTTATGGGAGCTCCTTGTGGTTCCAGGCCGGATTTTCTCAATGAGATCAAGTGGCTTCTCCATAGTTAGTCAGATGCTCGTCTCGCTTCTACGCCTCTCTGAAAGAGCCGACCTGTGTCCAAGGTGTAGAGGAGAGTCATGTGTAGTGGGAAGAAGTGGGATATGTGCCATTAGAGAGTTTGAAGGAAACCTCACTGCAATCAGAAGGGAAAAAAAACATTAATTACAGAATTGAGTTATGAAATTGGTCAATTTTGACTGAAGCACAGCAGGAAGGTTAAATGGGACAGAGAAATGAGACTGCACGTAATGACTGCGATATTATTGAGTGATCATCTGAGCAGATGCTGCACACAAATGACACTCATCAGCTGAAGATGAATGAAAAGCAGACAGTTCTGTGTCAGCTTATAAGACCTGTAAATGTGATTCTAATAACATCTTCAATATCTGCCCACATGTCATGCACCAATGCTGCCCATGCTAAATCTCTCCCAAACCACTCTCACCTATCTCTTTTATACACACACACACACACACTCAAAAAATGATCCAAGCCCTTCTTAGATGTGACACATTAATGTATTGTTTGTCTAATGAAAATATACCAATTAAAATCAAATCAAAAGTAGTTTACGAAATGTAACCTTAAAGATATTAATTGACTCCCCTGTCCTTCCCTTCAACCCAAAAAGAATGACTTTCAGTTTTACAATTCTATGTTTTTAGGTTGAACGAACACAGTTTCTTTATTTTAGCTCTCCTCGACATAAATGAGTTGAGGTAACTCAATTTAAATACAATACATACATGTTTTTAATTTGAGTTCCACCAAATGTAAAAAAAAAGTGAGCTACATTAACTCAAATACATTATATTGCATCGATGCACTTGTTTTGAGTTTGGGCTACATATATTTGTTGGATGGAAATTCTGCCCGCAATTGAACTGAGTTCATCCAATGAGTTATTTACAGCAGGAGGGAGAAAATACAGTATGCAAAGTGATAGTGGTGTGTGTGTGTGTGTGTGTGTGTGTGTGTGTGTGTGTGTGTGTGTGTGTGTGTGTGTGTGTGTGTGTGTGTGTGTGTGTGTGTGTGTGTGTGTGTGTGTGTGTGTGTGTTTAATAGTACATATGGAGCCGGGGCAGGCGACAGCTTGGTCTTGCCTGGATCAGTGCACCCTGGCTGGGCCATTGTTCCTCTGACTCCCCCTAACACACTTCCTCCTCTTCTCTGGCCTCCTCTAACAAGCTTCCTGCTCCTCCTGCCTCCTCTATAGACTCTCATCCATCCTATCTAGATGTTTTTATTTCAATGCTAACATGTAATAATCAAAACTGAAGTCACATTGTGAAAAAATCTACACACTGTCAGCGTGTCAAGTGTGATTCATTTTTCCTCACTTTGACAGAAAAGCCCTTCAGTGACAACACTCAGTGCCTTTAGTGGCTCGGGCAGCATCCATGAACTCTGATCATTAATACTCCACCTCCTGCACAACACCTTTTATCTGCAGCACATATTTCACTTCAACTTTCAACTTTTAAAAACCAAAAGAAATAAACAGTCAAAACACAATCATGTTTAATTCCCAATGTCATTAATTTCTGCAGTGAACCTGTTGCAATATGTTTAAAAACATCAAAATGATTAAAAAAAGGAAAATAATTCACAGTAGTAATCATTCTAAACACAGCTTATTGCTGATAAAGCTGAAAGCTAAATGTGGAGAGGACTAGAACCCTCACAGTATTATTATTTTAACATTTAAATACATTTTATGACTATAATTTGATAAATTAATTTCATTTATTTTGCTTTTAGCTTTTTTTTCACAAGGTAGTGACTTTTTTTACTATATTGCTGCTTTTCTAAATCATTCTGGTTACATTTAATTTTGTATTTTGTTTTTGATGTAATGCTCTGTTTTTTTTTAGTTTTTAAGGTCATTGTGTTATAAGTGACAATATAAGCTCTCTAATTGAGATTGTTGCCAGTGTTCTGGTCCAACAAGCTTATTAAGGAAGATGTTAATGTGTTTTGGTGGTTTCAGTGGGTTTGGGAGGTTGGATGAACTATTTGGCCAAGATGTGATGCAGACTGGATGAGGAGTTTTGAAAATACATTTTGCATTGACAGATTTATAATGTTACTTCCAGTCTGTGATTCTGTCTCCTTACCACGACCCTTTCTATTGATGGAACAGTCTCATCTGTTAGGATTAGGTTACCAGAAAACCTGGCGGCATACTGAGCTGTGGTGCCAAAGGAGTCCTCTGAAAAGTGGAGTGAACAAACAAAATGTTTGCATATGACTGTTGTCAGCCAAAAAAAAAGATCTGAGTCCGTTTTTGTCTGATGCTGTCTACTTTAGGAACGGCATACTAAACTCATTTTCCATTCCCACTGAAACACTGAAACAGGACTTCCTGGGAGACGAGAGCAGACAGTATGAATCAACACAACTTGAACTCTTTTTACCTGGAATAAATGTATGAATATGACAGATAATAAGGAAAAGCATAACAGGCTCATTTTGAATGGTCTGTATAATAATTCAGGAGCACACTACACTGTTAAGGGCCAGGCTGACATCATTTCTATCAGTGTGGTCGGGTGAGCCTGTGCACAGGCAACAAGACTTTTCATCGTTTCAAATGGTAAAATTATCTTGAAATATGAAGATTTCTGGGTTCAGAGGGTTGAAGACACTCGCTAGTGAAGCTGCTTTGTAGAGAAGTCAACCTGGAGAAGTAAAAGGGATCAGAGGTGGAAGATGTTCTGAGGCCAAGTATCTCCTTCCCTGCTCCTCTCCTCAGTGTTAACATATCGTGCCCTCCTACTTTGTATGCTGTGCCATGCTCCATTTGGAGCCACAGATGCCTCTGTCACTGGGGCGGCATTCATTTGGCTCGGCCCCGGGTGATTGTGTCAATATTTGCAGTGAGTGCCATTTTGTTTTCAGGGCGCTCTATAAGCATGAGTGGGCTTGGGCGAGGCTCGGGCTAAAGGAAAATCAACAGGAAACAAAAACTCCGGCCCTATAGAGTCACTTTGTACAATTAATTAAGCCTTTTGGCAAGAAAAGTGAAAGGATGGGCCTCCATGGGAATAGATAGGTTGGAGGGGGATAAGGAGCAAAACAAAACAAATTAATTGCCTTGAATTGCAGGGATAATTCACATCTCTGATTAATATCGATTGCACAAGGGATAAGAAACTGCCACAATACAACCATCGAGAACAGTTAATTCAATGAGTTTTCCTGTTAATAACTCTCTCTGTGCAGAGATGAACAAGGAGTTTTTGCCGGCAATGACCGAGCAATGTGAGGTTGCCGTGCGTGGAGACGTGTGTGCGGTTGCCCAGCCGGAATATTCAGCTTTTTATGTAATGTTTTTCATAATGTGTGGCCCTTGGGGACGGGGAAAGAGCAAGGGCTGGCAGATTGTATTGATTCAGAGCATCTAAAGCTTTTATTTTATAGTGTAGTACAGGAAGAGCCCGCGAGGTTCTGCCTAAGCTAACGTGTCTTCATGATTGTTTTTTCTTCCTCCAGGTCTTCTCTTTTCATTTCCATCCCATCTCGGTGCCTCTCTCCTCTTGTTTGTCTCTGTATTCTTGCCATAGCAGTAACATTACCATGCATACGCAACAAAACACACAACAACACTCCTTCCTCCCCAGTTTAGCTGACAGCGATTATGTAATGAAAGACGTCCACGCTCTCCTCAGACATACACTCGCTCCCGATGCAGCTCACACACAAGCAGGCGGCTAGTTCCACTGCTTAACTCTGCGTTCAGAGGTTCAGACTCATCTGCCTCGGCGCATCGGCCTCGTCATCAGCCCCGCGCCCTGCTGCGACACCCATCGGCCTCCATTACGGCTCCTTATAGAGGAGGACGCTGCATGTTTGCGGGGCCAACGAGAGGAACGCTGCGCTCTGCCCGAGCAGATGGAAGCAGCCCGGACTCCTTTGTGCTGTGATCTAATGGGATCTGATGGCTGCATGTGTGTCCGGCGTTGCAAGTGCAGGCTGGGTAAATAATGATGTCTTGTGCATCCAAGTGCTTTTAGTGGGAAACAATGAGATTTCACTAAAAGTGGACCCGGCTGCAGGGTTTTATTTTGGTGGTGGTGGGGGGACGTTAGTATTCCAGCAGCAGCATTCAGAGTTAATGTGAATAACACATTAGCTTGAGGTTCATGATCTGGTGAGAAATAAGATCATGACACCAGAATGTAAAACTTGCAACACTAGGCAGTGCAATACTAGAAAAAAAGATATGGTAAAGCAACCGCAACAGCAAAAAAGAAAATAGTTTTTTCTGAGCAACAGTGCTGGTTGAGGTTGAGGACCCATTGACCCATTGTTTCTTCACTGTTCTTCACTCATGTGTGCAGCCTTGGGTGGAAAAGCTGTATTAGTGCATTACTTATGTAACCAAATACAGAGAAATCATGCAGGTTTAGATGGGGACCTAAATAACAGTTTAGGTGCAATCACATTTAAAAAATTACTTCTTTTTTTATCCTTTTAAATTCACTAATGGTAATCAGATTGTAACTCACAGCAATGCATCAGATTCTAGAAGTTTGTGTGTACAAGCCCAAATTTTGGAAAAAAAATGTAATAAAAACAAAATCCTTTGCAACCTACATTAAAATGAATACAGCATGCAGCCAACATATCTAGTGCTCACACTGGGAAACTTAAATATGCATTATCAACCGGTTAGAACGCTATTTTTGGAAAAGCTCCGGTGGGTCATATTAGAGGGCGGGAACCAATAACATATGAGGTGGTCTGGTTGGAGGACTTGTGTGAAAGAAGTGTGTGTGGGGAGCCAAAGGTCCAGAGCTCTGTAGCTCCAGCGGCAGCTAGCTGTAGCTATGCTAAACTTTAAGCCCGCCCTCTTTTTAGTGGTCCAATCAAAAGCTAAGGATTTTATTTAAAATCTCTTATAACTGAACTGTTTCGATCTTTCGTTTTAACCACGTGGTCCTGAAGTACGAATACTATTGACAACTCTAACATCATGCATGTGTTTTCTTTCAATCATAATGTATCAAAAGAATACTCCCCACTTTCTGTTTCTTAAATACCTCCCACCTCTAACCTGTAAATTAAAGTCAAATCCAATCGTAGAAACTTTTGTAGTCATTTCTTTGTTGTCCGATACTCTGCACAAAGGCCCTCACGGCTCCAGACGCCTTCCGACTCGTCCTTGGTGGAAGTGAGAGAACATCCACTGCCTGACAAAGTAAAGCAGAGATTACCTTGAATGAGGCTTCTTCACCTCCCCAGGCTGCTGCTGAACAGAGACTGTGTTCTTGGAATGTGCTCTTCTTGCCTGTTTGAATAAAGGTTAAGACAAAGAAATCCGCCAGGCATTCAGGGAGTAACATGCTGTGATTTTTATGTGCTGCCAGTTTTCATGTTTCATTAGTTCTGTGCGAGTCCTCGTGCTGTATGTGTGTATGTTGATGCATGTGCGATTAGCCATGCCTGAGATATGTTAGTGTGTGTGTGGAAGCCTCCGCAGGTCCACAGGCCTGTCAGAGCTGCAGCTTGTGTGTTCTGGAGGAAACAAAGTGGACAGGTGGAGTTCCAGCCCAGAGGCATGCTGGGTAGAATCACAATGTGGCAGGTGTGTATATTTGACAGTGCAGAGTTGACATGGAGAGAATTAGCTGAATCCCACTGGTGCATGCTGGGTAATCATGTTTCCTGTACGTTAAAATCTCCGGATGGAGATTAATGGAGATGGATTGTGTGTCTGGTGTGAGTCCATGTAGTTGTTAGCCCTCTGAATAAAATATGCATCATTTAATGTCTAATTCCTGCTATTTTTTTAAGTATTACAGTGTGAGAGAGTGAACAAGTGAGAGAGATGTTCACAGGTTCACTGTAATAGCTTTAGACTGCACTGAGAAAGTTGTATGCAAATGCGTCTCTCTACAGTGGTTAAAAGTCTGCATGTATTAATGAAGCAATGCTTGATAGTGTTAAACAGGCTCATGGGGGAGTGGAGGAGACTGGAGGTAGCAGGTCAGGGAAGAAAAACACTGTGAGAACTCCACCAACCACTCCTACAGCTTCACAATCACACAATCACAAGGCTGCTGTAGTCTTAAAGTATCACATATGATGCAGTTTGGGTAACATTGATTTTTCTGAGCTTTTACACTGCAAATAAAGACATCGACCAAATACAGAACAAACACTCAAAGAGAACACTACAGTGTAGCTGAGCTGTATGAAGGTGATGAAACATTAGCCTCCTTTCATTCATACCTTTCACAATAACAGACCGAGACATATACACTGTATATCATATATGTTCATGGTTATTGATATGATGCATGTTTGATCTGGTTTGATGAAGAAGCAGAAAAGTGGCGTTCAATGCACATTTAATGCACACAAGCTGGGATTCAGTTCTCTGGTGCAGAAGAATGAATGAAGAATGAATGAAGGATCCAGAACAGAGAGATTAATACTGGTGGTCAGTGCCAGATGTTCTGTTCTTCTACACTGAAGGCTCCTAAAGTTCTAATGTGTCCTTTCATGGTCAGTCTGACAGAAGCAACATCTGACTCAGTTCTGAGAATGCACACATTAATCACACTTCTACAGGAGTATATCAATAAATTAGAATATCATAGAATAAGTAGAATAGTATTTATGTCGGTAATTTAATTCAAAAAGTGGAAATAACACATTATATAGATCCATTACACCAGAATGAAACATGTCATGTCTTAATTTATTTAATTTCTTCTAATTATAATGATTATGGCTTACATTTAATGAAGACCTAAAATTCAGTGTCTCAAAAATAATTTCATATTGCAAAGGACCAATTTTAAAAGTATGTTTAATAAATGTTGGCTCTGAGCAGTATGTCATCTATATGACTCAGTACTTGGTTGGGGCTGTTTGACTTGAACTACTGGAAATGGAGTTTTCCATCATATTCTAATTTATTGAGAATGTAAGTACAGAGCTTTGTGCTCCGTCTACAGTTGCACACAATGCAGGATCACAAAAACAAGTATCCAACAGTTATAATGATGGAACTCAGAGGGAACTCAAATTCTCTGAGCATTTTTCGCAAAAAGGAAACTCAATAGAATAGTTCACAGTCGCTTAGGCCTGCAGACCCCCGGGGACCCCATGGGTTGTTGAGGGAGTTCCAGATGGTTGCCAGAACAATGGGGAATAGTTTATTTTCACTATTCCTTTCACTTTAAAAGTGTGCCGAATGTGAGTGCGGGTTGATTCCTCCACAGTGATCTCCTCAAACAGCTGCAGAATTCTGCTCCTAATAATTCTGACAGTGTTGCAACAGTCGAAAATTTGCACTGCTGTCGGTTTAGTGGCGTTTCTTCTTCACATAATGTGTAAAATCCTTAATTCCATACTATCCTACATTATTTTTCATTGTTAAAATTGTAGTGTTCAGCCCCAACTGACTCAAGTGACATCACTTAATCATCAGATTTAATGCAGCAGTTGGGTGCAGAAGGTTTTACACACAAAAAAACTTTAATTTACGGTGAAATACTGTGTAATAGCTGTGGTTGCCAGAACTTTACTGTAAAAGATATGATGAGTGTTTTTTTCTACTGTAAATTTATATCTAAATATCAGCAAAAACTGTAATTTAGACTGAGTAGTCCCTTTTTATGGTAATTGTGTCCATGTGATATTATGGTAATTCTCCTTTAATTTTACATGAAAAAACTGTGTTTTCTACAGTTTAAATGTTGTGTACTATTCCTTGATTTATGGTAATTATAAGCATCTACTACGGTGATATTACATTTTTAATTTTACGCAGTATTTCTGGTGCAATTTGACAGTGTTTCACTGTAATTTCTACAAACATTTTTTACAGTGTAGGAATCAAGAACCTTTACAGTGAACATAATTTGGCTTCTCTGAGGTAAAGAAAGTGTCAAGATTTCACTTCCTTACATTAAAAGAAATCCTTCTGTATTCAAGCTCAGATTCTAACAGCTTAGATAATTGGACAAAGGGTCTCGCAGCTTTTTGATTATTAAAAATGTGTTAACGTCTAATGGATGTCTATCTCACACATTGGAGTGTCAGACGTAGAAAACCCTGCAGTCTTTGTTCTCAACGTCCCCCAAAGGCTGCTCGCCTCTCAGGCTGTGTTCAGATCATCTCCTGCCAGGATTGGTCCACTCCCAACTCTCACAGCCATGCATTTGATTGGTACGCAGCCTGGAGAACTGCCTCAGAGTAGATGCAGGGAACAAAATAATGCACGGAGTATAATAGAACATGCCAACCTCCATCTACTTCAGCAGAACTTCAATTTTCAGCCCATATAGGGGCCATGCAGGACCATGCAGGGCCTGTAAGTGTTGCAGAATGTGTTTCTGTGCAGAGTAGCTCTCCTGAAAGTCACAGTGTTGTTTTTTTCTTCTTTTTGCTTTGCTCCCTTCTAAGTGCATGTGATTGCTCTTGTGCCTTGGCTGCCTGTGTCTCTTGGCCACTAACATCAAGTGTGTGTGTCTCTCCGTGGCAGCGCAGATGTTTGCTTTAACCAAACAAAGTGACTGTGTTTGTGAAGAGTGTGACAGTTCAGATGGACTGATTTCAGAAGTTACAAAGAGCTCCAGTTGTTTTCTCTTATTTCCCTTCGGACCATCATCTTTTGTTGCTGTCTGTGCACATTTATCAAACGGCGTCACACACTCCTTCAACTGCGAAAATGCACTCCAGTTGAAGCGTTTTCACCCTGAGTTGACACATCGTTGTCTCTGTTTTTTGCCACACGCAGCAAATCCGGACCGGCGTGCTTCTGTTAGCATCTTTACATACTTTATATGCTTTTACGCCACCTTTAAATACCCACTTTGTGCTGTATAATACAACTGAGGGCCAGAATTCATCACATTTGCTATGGAGCAGGACTGGAGCAGGTTTTCTCCCAGCATGAGAGGAGAGCTAGTGGGGAGCAGAAGATATAAAACCAACAGCAGCTGGGAAGGAGTGAATAGAGAATGTTTAGAGCGTGGAGGAACTGCTGCTATTCCACTCTGCTCGCAAACCATGGGATTATGTGTGCTGAATTTAATGGAATTTTATGGAGAATTTATTTATTCAGGTGTTATGGCGTCCTTATCGGTCAAATTTGATTTGCTTTGGTGTCCCTTCTAATAACAATATCAGGTCTTACTTATAATAGGCCCAGTGTTTAAAACCGTTTCTTCATGGGTATTTCTCTAAAGAAAGTGCAGAATGTGTTTACCAAGTTTTGTCGCGGTCGGTAAAACTTTAAAGAAGTAAAACTTTGATTAATGCGACCAAAGAACCATAATTCACAAGGTCCTTGGTGGTTCCAGTGTTAATAATTCTCCATCTCAAGGGAAACTGAGCATGGACAAATAATAAAGTTGATAAAAAAAAATAAAAAACAGCTAAATGAATCGGGTTAAGCCTCGTAGCTTTAAACGTCTAGAAATGAGTTACTGCAGTTAATAAGATGACACAGATTTCCATGGAGTACCACAGAGAGATACAGGTCTGAGACCCACTAAGGTCCCCTCACAGATGCCTGCTGTAATTTACCGTCCCCCCACTAAACAACGCGGACCTCCCGCTACCATCACAGCAATTAGACAGGAGGATGAAACGAGAGCGTCGCAGAGGCCAGAAATGTAATTAAAGCTGGAGTTAGAGGCCACTGGGGCCCATGAAGTAATACCTGCTCTCCCACGCACCCTGAAGGCATCGCCACCATGGCCCGAGTCTTCATCAGCAGAGTCTCCATCAGCATGCCTTAGCTGGACTGTCTATGGTGTTGGTATCATAGGGCCAAAAGAAAGCACAGACACATTTATATATGATGTGTGGACGTACAGAAAAGCAGGCCAGGATAATCCACTACACAGCATCGTGATACTTTACTAGCTCTAACTATCATTATCTGCTGCACCAACAGCTGCTCACAACCAGCAGATACTCTCTGCACTGTACAGGACAGCTAGGATCTGACATTAACACAAGAACAAGTATCATTATCGACCTCATAAGTGTGAATGATCAAAGACTGTAAAAAAAGAGGTGGATGTAGCAAATATCAGGTAACACATCGGTTTTTGGACTGGTGAATCTTGTTTTTTGGGGCCAGAAGTGACTATATTTGCTAGTATCTGGTAGAGATATTCTACAAGTACAAGTATCATCTGTACAATGTGTGAAAAAGCATTGATCTGTAGCTCAACTCTAACTCTGGTAAATAGTTTTCTATTAAATGATAAATATAGGCATAAAAAAATATTAATTTCTGGTTAGGTTCTATCCACTTCCTGTTCAAGACACACCCACTTACTGTATGTATTAAAGAAGTCTTTAAACTAGTGAAAGAGACAAAAAACTCTTTAGGAAAATGTTTATTAAGGTAATAATTAAAGTGGGAAGTAGGGTATTACTGCTCAGTAGAGTCGCCCCCTGCTGGCCATTAGACAGAATGCAGCTTTAAGGCTTCACTTTCCACAACAGGCTTAAATAGAGGAGGAGGTAAAACATGATGAAAAACTGAACATGCACACAAAACCTATTTTATTGATTTTACACCCCTGTCAATAATAACTAATATTAATCTCTTAAATGTTCAAACTGTTTGCCCTCACACATCCTAGCACCACTATTATAATACTGCTAATACTATAATAATCCTTACTGTAGACCTACTTTTGCAGCCCACGTAAATGTAACTGGACATATGAAAGTACGGTGTCGTGTCAAAATACGTAGATGTTGCACAAATCATTATCATAATGCATTTGGCATTAATTAGAAAAAATAGTTCTCATGATCAAATGTCGAGCTTTTTTATGAATTATCTGTTTTAGTAAGCTCTCATACAATGTTGTGTTATTATTATTATAACATATTAAAGCATGTTGTGCTCTAACAAACAGATCCACTAAGCTATAATAACATCCCCACTAGTGGGTCGTGTGGATTCTAGAAAATAAGAGCACCAAATATGATAGTTGAAGCTCTGATTTGTTTCCTCATATCTGCTGAGCTGAGACCTCTCCCCTGAGTGTGCTAAGCTGACATGGAGGTGGTTTGGTGTTCAGTAAATAGAGGCTGTAAAAGACCAAATTGAATTGTTTGTTGGCCAAGGGTAAAGCTAAAGCTTGGTGACATACTGCTCCGCCAATTTTTGCCCGTTCTCGCTGGAAACTAACACGACCATACAGAGCAATTTAAGTTGTTAATCAGTCGGCGCTCCTCTGCTCAAATTGTAATGAGTTGCCTCGGGGTCTCGCAGAAACCTTCTATGTCCAAGGAGTTAGCTATTCTGGGAATCAGAAACCACAGGGTGATGGTCCCGGCCTGATCTGCTTTAATGCAGGATCTAGTGAAGCCTGGACCAGGATCATAAAGTCTTCTTAAACAGCAGATGGAACAATTAGAGGTAAAAGAGGATTGGAGTCATCCATTTAAAGAACCCCACCCTGAAATATGCCTTATGCTAATGGCTCTCTTATCAAATAATTTAATCAGAAATACATGTGTTTTTTTTTTCATTTTATATTCAAACTGTGCTTAATCTTTTTCCTTTCATAAGGATGCACTTTGAGGTTTCTCTCTGTTGTTCTTTGAGGTTTCTCTCTGTTGCTGCTGTGTGATCCTCAGCAGCTACTGTGTAAATGTTATTTTTCCTGATAATTTCAGCAAACACGCATGCATTCCTCATCTCTAGAGTGCGTGTCACAGCAGTGCTAGCAGATTTAACATTGCATCTCCTCATTGATGTTAACCGTGTTTATTTAAAGCTTTAGATAGTGAACGATCCACAGTGGGACCGTGGCTCTGCAGGAACATTACTGCATGCATCTTTTCTATTATTTCCTGGAGAATCAGGACTTTTCTCCTGAGCCCTGCGCTGTGCGTCGTCACACAGACGCCATGCTGAGATACACACTACATACCGGCTTGACACGTTGTGACACATGAAATCTTGTCCCATTACAATTACAGCTCAGCAGACGGCGTTATCTAAGAATACTTCCTGAGCCGTGCTTTCATCCAGAGGGGCTCCCTGTTGCTAGATCATTTTTCTTGCTGTTTGGGACTCGCAGAGGCACTTAGAGGAACCGTCTGATTCCAACTCTGGAGCCAATCTGATGACTGAGCTTCAGAGGACAGGATATAAGAGCAAACAGGAGGAAAGTCCACCAAGTCAGTGTAGAGCCCCATTGATTTGGGTTTTTTGCATCCATTACCGATTTTAGAGGAGAAAAATTAACAAATTACAATATGGTGGCCAATCTAGTGGTTTTTCTGTGGGAGGAAATAATTTATTTCTATGTCAATCATGCACCAATGTGAAAAAGGTGGGTGCTGCAATGATATTCAAAAGAAATTAAATTTTAATTTATTTTAATTAAGTATATTTATACATTATTTATACATTATTATTATTATTATTATTATTATTATTATCATTATTATTATTATTATTATATTGTTGTTGTTATTATCATTATTATTATTATTATTATTATTATTATTATTATTATTATACACATAATGTATTATATTGCAGGCCAATTAAAGAAATGAAAACTGAGAAAATAAAGAATAAATAAAAAATGAAATAAACAGCTAAATTGATACCAGTACAGTATGTTCAGTATCAGACAATTACGGACAATTTAAATAAAGATTAAATAAAAATAAAAATCAATCTCTTCATAGAACTGGATGTTCAGTATCAGTTAATTGCTGAACATTTAAGTAAAAAATATTAAAAAAAAAAAAAAATAACCAGCTACAGTAAAAAGTAGGCTACTGTATGTTCAGTATCAGCCAATTTATGACCCATTAAATAAAAAATATATTCAAAAAATTAAAATGGCTAAATAGAATTGTTTGTTCAATATCAGTCAATTGCAGATCATTTAAATAAAGAATAAACAAAAGTAAAATAAATAGATTCACACCATTTCTAAATCTCCCAACCATTGTTTTCCACATTATAATTGCATTAAAAAACAAAAATAAATACATATATATATGCCTATACTGATGGATACCCATATGCCTTTGATATAATAATATAATATAATAATATTGGCCAGGCTGTAGTTCACTGTATGGTTTTTACAGTTTAATTTGACAGTAAGATGTTTTAACCTTATTTATGGAGGTGGATATAGCCGATTTACCAACATAATCTCAAACATAATCTCTTCTTAGATACATATGGAGCTTTTTAGTACACTTCCAGCCGGTCACTACAAATGAACATTAAAATCAGCCATTAGTACCATATGACTTTCTCTATACGTGCTCTAGTGAGGAAGGAAATCCCCGGAGATGCTTTGATAGGTTTTATTGCTTGCAGCCTGACAGCGTTTTAATTCCCCTTGCGGTTCCAGTATCATAGCAGCCCAATCTCCTCTCACAGCACCATCAGCACCTTTCTCCCCACCCAATTTAGGCACTGTTCCTAAATCTAGCATGCTCCAGACTCAAGAGATTCAGAACAGTGCTCTTGGTGGAATAGCACCCAGCACCTGCAAGGAACAGACAGTCTGGGAATGTAATTAGATGCTGCCAATCTCTCCGGATGGCTGGGAAGGGGCTGCTGGGTCTTTAATGGAGAGCTCCTGATGCACGTATCGCCTTCAGGAAGTAGAGCAGAACTCACTCTCAAACCAGCGTGTTAAACATCAAAGTATCTTGTTAAAATGCCCATTTGTTATGAATGTCCCTCGTTGGATCTGATCTCATTTACTAAATGATGCTTTGTTAAACTTGCACGTCTTGTAAAACAAATTCACAACATTCGCAACGCAGCCAGGCTTTCTATAATGAGGGAAGCAGGATAATTCCCTCGCACACAGAAGTGGTCATCTGTTGGGAATATTGGACACGGAAGGTCATTAAACACCTCACCTTTCTGAAATGCTTATTTCACAATTAAATTAATAGAACGCAGCCCAGTATGTGTCATCTAAAATGATAATTTCATCAGCTCCAACTGAGTCTGTTCACATTTTCTCCACGGTGTTGGTTGGTGTGTTAAACCCTGAAATAAATGTGCTTTAAATCCTATAGAGCTTAAGCTATGATGAGAATGTAGCTTATGGGACTAAATCTATTTCCAAAGTCATTCCGATGCTTAACGCTTCCATTAAGGCTTTTCAGGGTATTTATAATATTGCAAATACACTAAATATGAATCGCTATTAAGGACCTGCTATTGGAGGATTAACCTGCAAGCACTAAACCAGGATGTTCTCCTGCTGCAGAGACCTCAGGGACACACCCTGCTACAGCTGGACATATAGAGCAGAATCTACACTACACTGGCCCTCTACTCAATATGTGCTCTTCTTCTCCCTTAAGGCAAGGTTAAATGGCTGTAAATACCTATTGAGCGAATGAGAGTGCAGGTCTGATCACATGAATCATTGTGTAAGTGTGTATAGATGTGTGTGTGAGGTTTAGTGTGTGTTCTCACTCTGGATTTGCCTACATGAGCGTGCATGAGAGCACCTGCTAGTGCAGCCATAGAACCCGTCTATCTGCTGCTTCACACGGTAAAGGACTACTTTTACCACTGCGTGCGTGTGTGCATGTGTGTGTGTGTGTGTGTGTGTGTGTGTGGGTGGGTGTACTGTATGTGCAAAAGGCCTGTCTGCAGTGAGAGCCACTGTCAGAGCTGGACAGCAGAAGGTGGCAGCAGGAATAAGAGGCTAGCGGCATTATTAACCCCTCACTGGGTTGAGTGGAGCAGGCAATTACAACCAGTCATATGGCTGTCACACTGCCAGAGGGAGACAGCTAACACACACACACACACACACACACACACATGCACACACACACACACACACACACACACACACACACACACACACACACACACCGATCCAGACACTCAAGCAGTATCAGATCCTTTACTTCGATTACTTTAATGAAAGGGTAATAACGAATCGTTTTGTGCCATCTATTCAATTTTTAATTACAAGAACGTATTCAGCAAATTATTTGGGAAAAAAAATATCATTCACTCAAAAGGGAAATGTCGGGAAAAAATGTAAATATAATGTTGAGAAAAAAAAGTTGAAATGTCGAGAATAAAGTCAACTTTTTGAGTTTGGTAAAGTAGACTGCAAGCTACGATCTGATTTTCCAAACTTCTAATATATGTCTAAAAACCTGATATAAACGACCAAGAATAGCTAATTTATCTGCAGACGGATTTTACAACTACTAGAACCTTAAATATTGTGTTTATTGCTCATTTTATAACACTGATGAAAATCTGGTTGTAGCTTGCAGATGTGATTGTAACTGTTCAGATCTTTTTCAACTTTACGGAACACAAAAAGTTGACTTTATTCCAGAGATTTCAACTTTTTCTCTCTCAATCGTATATGAAGTTTATTCTCAACATTTCAACTTTTATCTGGTTATTTGACTTATTTCTTGAATTGCATAACAAAAAAACCAAAACATTTTTTTTTTCTCCTACCTGGCCCTAATCCTCGTCCGTAGCAGCATCACTAAAACAGACTTCCCCCTAAAGCAGCCGTATAGATCATGCCTGCAAGCAGTTTATTATCACCCATATAAAGATTTTCCACCTGTATTGACTGTTATAATTATGAATGTAGAATGGGAGGAAGTCAAGAGTGACAAAGGGAGTGATTTAGGGTGGATAGATTCAAGCAAACGAGACCAAAAGTCAATGTTATTTTACCATACGCACATATCTATGTGGATATGGATCAAAACACACTGTTGCATATGCCGTTCGTTAGCCACGAGCTAACATTAGCTAACAGTTAAAGTTATTTTAATCACACTAAACTGTGACTTAGTGCTTTGAATAACTTCCTGTCGCTAAACGCATGCCACTTTCAAAATAAGAGCGCAGTGTGTTAACAGAATTGACCACAGAATTTACAAGAAGACTTTCAAAATAAAATGCCTTAAATAAAATATACAAGAACCCTTATTCTCCATTAAAATAATTCTTAAAATCATTAATCATCAATCATTAAGATCAGTGTATTTGATGGAATAGTGGCATTAGAATCTGTGAGAGGCACCAAATTTGGGCTTTTATAAAAAGAGATTACCAGGGGGAATGCCCCCAGACCCCCTAGCAGCTATTCATCCACACTGGCTGGCTGCTCCATGTCCTAGTGGAAACATGTTGACAGCAATTAAAAAGGAAACAGTATAGGATAACAAAGATTTTATAAATAAATATATTTATACGATTTTTCAGAGTCGGGTATCTCCCAACTGTGAAAAATGTTCTGTGAGGTGTTTGCTCTCATTTAGTCTCAAAGTGAACATCAAAATATACTTTCAAGTCAAAAGTAAAGGTGTTATATTATATTATAATCAACCCTATTAATATAAAAGCGTAAAGTTGTAGAGCATTTCTTAATTTTAATATTTTTAAATGTTGTCTTAGCTGACAAATCCATGTAGTGGAGTAAAAAAGTCCTCTCTTTCTGTCTTTGAGACATATTCAGTAGCAGAACGTTGCTACACTTGTGTAGTGTTGCATTCAACCTCGTCTAAAAGGTGTTCCCTGCTCCATCTTTCCTGTCTGCAGCAGTCTTGATGCTGCTTTCCCTCTTCGTTCCTGTTTTTTTGTCTTATAAACAGTCCGCCCACACCGACTCTCATTCTATTTCAGGGTGTTAAGCTGCTGAGCACGACAAACCCTGCACAGGCCCAGTACAGTATATCTGATCAGATCGATACCTGTTTCTCTCTCTCACACTTTTTCTCTTCCTTGGAGCTGCGGTTAGCCATGATGGGATGATTGGGAGGCGATCCATCCAGCGGTGTGAGATGGATAGATTAGTGGGGGGGTCAGATCAGTGAGGGGCTTTGCTTGCTGCAGCACAGTAACAGTAAGGTGTTAGCAGATCCATCAGTGTAGCATGTTAGCAGAAGCCAACCGAAGCTTAGTGGACTCGCTGGTGATGATGTAACTCCTCCATCTCGCCTCTCGTCTTTTCTTCACGTCGCCCATTAACACCTCACGGGGCCAATAAGGGAACAGATTGAGACATCTTGTAACACCCACAAACAATCAGCATGTCAGCCATTTTCCAATGTTTGCCTCCACCAGTTTTGTTTGTCAGATGCCCATATTTCTGTCTACTGTCGCCTCTCTGTTCCTTCCTATCTGTGTTGTCTCTTTGGTTTCCATTATTTCCTCTGCCACACTTGAAACTTTAGTGTGCAAAAATGTATTTGCATCTCCCCTGAGAGCTTTTCTTGTTCTGCTCATTGAGCCTTTCCTTCCTCCCCTCAATGATTATATCTTCCTCCCACAGTGTGGAGGAAGCTTATTATTATGATGTGGGTGCAGAGCATGAGGTATACAGAATGATTCTGTTAGTTTTTTGTGACCAGAGGAGGTCAGTCTGCTGCGTCTCTGTTCACATCTCTTTGTTTTTCCTCTTTTTGCTGCCGTCTTGCTGCCTGCTTTCTTCGGCTGTGTTTTGATGCCTTTGTGCTGGCTCAGGTCCTGTTCGTTTGGGGGAAATGTGAGGATCCACAGTATTTCATTAGTACAGCGGGTCCCATCACAGTAGACTGAGCAAACACACATACAGCCATTTATTCATGACTGAGCCAGCAGGCCAGCACCATGTGAGCATATATGGGGATGTGCTGCCTTTGTTTCTGCTCTTTTATCAACATCTGAAGCGTCTCCTCGTCCTCCAGCTCTGCTGTCCATTCCTATCTCTCTCACCTGTTTCACTCCCTCCTAGATCTCATCCTACGCTCTACACTCAGACTTTCTGAAGCTTGCTTACAGGTTTGTTTTCCCCCTTTTCTACCTGGCAGAAACTACTCTTCATGTTTGTATTTTTGCTTTGCAGACCTGCTGCTATGGCTACGAGCTGGCTGTCTTTGAAATCTTGTTTTTTTGTGTGTGTGGTTTTGAAACTCTCCTGTGAGTCTGCGAACACACATACTTTTTTGTTTTTCTTTCCGTCTCACACAGTCTTCAAACTTCTTTACTTCCATGTGAAGGATGTGAAAACCATGTGACTAGAGACATTTAGTCCAAGCCTCAAGCAAACAAAAGCACAAAATAAATATAGACCTGTTATTCAATTCATCATGCCATCATTATCGACTCAAGTCCATATCTCTGATGACAACACATTTGAAATTGGATAATAAACTTTTTTAGACATCCACAAATACATTAACTAGCTTAAAGCAATGGAAAGTTGGAATTATCAGTTAGCTTAAAATAATAGGTGGTTCAAAGATAGTTAGCATAAGCTGTTGACGTAGTTAACTTGCTAAAGCTAATGAACAAATAGTAGCTAAATGTAAATACAAGCAGTTTAAATAGTTGACTAAATAAAGGTAGTGAAAAAATAGTTAGCCTAGTCAGAAAAGGTAGCATAAGCAGTTGAAATAGTTAACTAGCTTAAAGTAATGGGTTAATAGTTCAACTATAGTTAGCATTAGCAGCTGAAACTGTTTTTAGCTAAAAGTAAGGGATAAACAGTTCAAATTGTGAGTATAAGATGTTTAAATTGTTGCTAAAGGCAATGGGTGAATAGTTTTAGGCCTAATCAGAGTTATAATAGTTACCATGAGCAGTTCAAATACTTAACTATAAAAACAATGGGTTAAAAGTTCAAAATTGTTAGTATAAACAGTTCAAATAGTTAGCTCAAAGTAGCCCAATGGATATATAGTTGAAACTTCCACGCTGATCTGTCACCTAGGCACATTAACCGAGGCTATACATTGAACATATTATAGGAATAGTTAAGATGAATAAACGAGAGATAATCCATTCTAAGAACATGTTTGAATCATGTATGAGGTGAGGTCAATAAAGGTGACCTATTTCAACTCATCTGAAAGGGCTGTGGGGTACATTAAATTAAAGAAAAGTGTTTGGAATGACTGAAATAGAAACCCTTCAGCTGCTGATTGTCCAGATAACTCTCCTACTGTCCCCCCCTTCCCTCCTCCAGCTCCGTCACCAAACCTCTGCCTTTGTGTCCCCTAACTTTACATTTTTTATTTTGCCTAGTGACTCAGTGCTGGCTTTGTGGATTCAATCATCATGTATTTATGAGAAGCCCTTAAATGCACTCCAATTCTGGAGGCGTGGTGCTGAAAGAGATTTTTTTTTCTATCCCACTCATCCATTCTATGGTTTTTATCTTTGTTGGCACTCATCCTCCCCGTCTCATTTCCCTCCGACTTATATTCATCTGAGGGTCCTCTAAGGGAACTAATGACACGGCTGAAGCATGAACCCAATCAAGGCCGAGCTCTGATAGGCTGACAAACGCATCCCCTTTTGCTTGATGGGAACTTTGATTGACACCCTCTCATAAGTTTAAAACGAGCCCACATTAAACGGATTTGTGGGCTCCATTCGCGGGAATGGATTGTTGCTCTCATTCCCAGTACGTAATGACTCATAAATGTCAGTTATGGTCAAAATTGTTTTGATGGATCCTTTTTGTCTGATGCCAGTAAATGACACCCTTTTTGGGTTTTGCTTGGCATGCTTGGGTGCCTTTTTATCAGGGTAATGGCCCCCATGAATGCAAAAAATGTCCATTTTTACGAGATACATGGCTTATGTAGATAAGGGCACTGACTCTTAAAGACCCATGTCTGTCAAGAATCGTATAGTATTAAAGTAATAAAGGACAACCATGTGAACCATGTATAATTGGTAGTTGGTGTTTGATGTGCGTCTGTGAGCCCTGCTTAAAAGTAAAAGGAGTGGAGTAGGTATGGATTACAGTTGGAGGAATGTGCTCTCTGCATTAGTAGCTGTTATCCTAAGCCTATCAGTAGGAATTAGTTCCGACATCATAATCATTAAAAACAAAACTGTAAACCTTTCGACTTAAACAGCGCTCAATGAGAGTCTAATCCTTTTTATTAAAGGCTGAAATGTTTTTAAAAAAACACCACAGGCTCCAGCTAATCAAGGCATACGGCGGCTAACCGTTAGCCTAACTATTTTGTGGGTGTATGTGTGCATTTACTCTTCAAGTACCCAAGAGGGAAATATTTCTGTATTTAGGTATATGCAAGGTTATGCGTGTGTGAAGGAGACCCTCTTCATTGTTGGCTAATAGCTGGATTAATCTGCCTAATGAAAGGAACATGGGGAAAAAAAAACAGCCTTAAAATCTTCCTGAGCTCATTTAAAAAGCACTTGCCCTGTAAATAGAGGACACAAGCGGCGTGGGAGCAGAGGAAGACGACCAGGGGATGGTTTCCAAGATGGTTTTTGTGAGGGTCTCACAGTTATCAGTCTCTTTCCTCTTTTTAGTCATCTTAGAAGTCTAAGTTCAAACCTTAACTTTGTTAAACTTGATTTTCCTCCTGACTCTTGAGTTTGAGTGTGTATTTCCATCATTGTACGCTGTATGATTCGAGGCTATCCCCTAGTTTCCAATCAATTTCTCATTATATCTGTGTGATTTTTTTACTGTAGTTTCTCCATCATAGCATCATATCATTTTACTTTTTCCCCAATATATATCCACCACCTTTTTACCATAGCCTCTTTACTATATGAAAGTCACAATTTCTTTTTTTATTTTACTATTCATCCCTGCCAGTAAAATCTGAGTTCAGCCCGGGCCAGAGAGTAATGAATTATGGCTGTAATATCTTCTCCTGGCTGACAGCCAGATCTCATCTCTATACACTCTTTAAAGGTGTGTGTGTGTTTATCTCGTCTGTATCAGGATGACTGTGTGTGTGTGTGTGTGTGTGTGTGTGTGTGTGTTTCTGCTGGTTAAGTAGAATGATCTCTCATCACCATCCCTGTCTGCTTCCCAGCAGCATCTTCCATCATATGCATGCACATTTCAATAGAAAATGCACCATCATGTTTCTGTCATTTGCATAGTCATGATTATAACCCTTCTTAAATCATAAGCTCATCCATCTAAAGTTGACGTCTTTAAACCATTCTTACATTTAATTTAACCCTCTGAACCCCTCACACACTGGTTTCATGGACGTAAACTCTCTCTAATAAACAAGAATGAAACAAGCATCCTCATCAGATATGTCCAACAGTCCTTCAACAGGTTATGTGTAAAGAATGTTTTGTTAGAAAAAGCAACCAAATTAAGGGTTGAAATAGTGATATTTCATCAAAATAACTTTATTCTACATGTCATATTTTACGTTTTGCAAATCAAAAAACATTTGAGCCAACCAGATTCTGTAAAAAACATTAAATTCTATGCACCTCCACGCAACTGGAAAGCCATGGTTGACTTGGCAAAGACCAGCAGTCACGTTGCAAAAATTCTGTGAAAATTATATATATAAATATATATTTACATTCCAAATTTAAAAAAACAGAGTTCAACTTAATGCCTTTTATTTTATGATGTATGGTGTCAAAACAGTGTTAGACTGCACAAAGTATCTTATTATTGTTTAGTTCTCTCCACTTCTAGCCATGATTGTCCTGTTTCCATAGAGGTGCAGGACTTGTATATTAAAGTGAAAAATGAGGCCACAGTGAGTAAAATGTGACAGGAGCAAAAAAAAAAAAAAAAAAAAGAGAGAATCTGCTTGAGGTCCAGATGGTTAAATTGCCAGATGACAATGTGATAAATATGCTTCTCACTCCTCACTGGGTTCATCTTGTAATCACAGGGAATAAAATTGCTTTACATTAGAATATAGTACCAAATTCATAATCAAGTGTCTCAACCCATCTAAGTGTCCCCTTTGTGACGTGGCCCTGACTCTTTTAGCTGACTTTAATTCTTTATAACCACCATAAACCCAGACACTCAGCAAGCAAATCATTTTGGCAACCAGGCAAGCTCTTATACAGTGTGAAATATGTGCTGGGCTGCTGCTCTTTTTGGCAGATGTCTAAAATAACTAAGCCTAATTGGAGGGAAAAGGCCAATCCCATAGTGGGTACTTAAGTCATTGGGCTCTAGACCTGAAGACATGCAGAGTGTTTTGGCCAGAGAGGACTATAATGTGGCTCTGCTTTCATCCGTCTCCCTCGCATCATTTCATTTCACTAACTGAAAAAGGTGTGAGATGCTTTTATGCATGTTTACATGTGGGAATGCATGCATGAAAGCATCTGTGTGTGTGTGTGTGTGTATGCACGCTTTGTGTAGGAAACGCAACCAAGTGGATCTTACTTGTGTGACCCTAATAGGAGAACAAGACAGATTCATTATGTTTTCCTCATAGATATTCTACGCAGGGCTTTAAACATGAATAAACACTGACAACAGTGTCATTTACCCTGTCAATTATGTGCCAGACACATGTCTCTGCTGGGTTAATGATTGTGACTGAGTGTCATTCATGTGTATGTACAACACATAGACACAGGGTTTTTGTTCTTGTGATTGGTGCTCACCGTAAAAAATTATACCTTTCACTTTGATATTGTCAACACATGAAATTTGACCATGTGTGTGCAATAATTACTACTCCCATGTGTTTGCATTTGTATGGAGGGCTTTTGCAGCACAACAATTAAAGCAGAGATTTTTCTTCTCTGCGGCGAGAGTGGCACTGTAACCAAGGGCATGCGCAGCAGCCATTGTACTGCAACAACGATAAGGAGAAGCAGAGTGTGGGAAGAACACAGCGTCTGATTTGGCTGTAGTGCTGCCTTCTGTCTGATCTTCAGCTAAAAAGGCCCTAACTCCTACAACAGGCTTATAACCCCTCGCTAATCCCCCCTTCTGACTCATTTCACTGCAGTTTGAAGCTCTCTCTTTAAATCTCTTGTTCGCTCGCTGCCGTGCATTTACACACACACACACACACACACACACACACACACACACACACGCCAGAGTCTCTGAATAACAAAACCCTTCAGTTGAAATGGAAATGTCTCGCTGGACCGGTAAATTGCACTGTGAGAAATATCTTTAGCCAAATGTTCGCACACAGGCACAAGCAGAGACACAAGTAGACACTGCAAATCCATTCTGTGATTCTGTGTTTAATTATAAGTGCGTGGATGCTAGCCACCCATGACCTCCATTATTGCTATTTTTTTGTTTTCTTTCATCTTGTATTAAATGTTGTCTTGTTTCTGAGCATAATGCTGTGAGTGTTGAGGAGAAGAAAGACAGCCTCAATGGATATTCAGAATATGCATGGATACACACAGCCGACAACACTGATACAGTCCTTTACGTCACATGGCCTGTTCCTTCTCTTTCCGCCTTATTCAGTCTAAAATTAACATCCCTTCTTTAAGCAGAACAAATTGAAAAAAAAGTGACTTTTGTGAGTGAGTGAGGCTGTCAAGAGGTTTTGAAGGGACAGGAAGTAACCCCTCCCCTCGACAGAAGGCCTTTGTGTCATTATTAAAGATTAATGTTTTTACGAGCACCGCAGGAATTAGCATTAGTGACGGTTTTAGTGTCAAACGCTTGTTTCAGAGCTGTCACTTGCGACCGCCTCTCCAAAATGAGACGACTTAATATCACGGTGCTAATAATACCACCTCATCACAGTGCCAAAATAGCAGATCACAGTCATGGGTTTAGTGGTAGGGGCAGAAATATAGAGAAAAAGACATGCTTCTTTAACACGGCGCCATAATGATATTCATAGGAGGCTAGAGCTACTTCTATTTCTGTCTGTTTCATATTTGATTAGCACAATTGTTCATTGATTACCGTGTTGTTGGCCCGAATATTAATGAATCCCCTTTCTGCCACACCTGCTTTGGGATTTATTCCTTAACCTGAGGATTAATCTGTTAAAAAGAAAGCTCAGTAGTCTTCCAGCTCCACATGCCATGCATCTGTCTATTGCACTGAATATAATGCAGAATATCCCAGTTACACGTGAAAACTTTCTGATATATTGTGCTACCTCCAGTGTGCTGCTGCAGCTACACTCTCCATCTTCATTGCCCGAAGGAATTGCATTGACCAGTCACATGTGAATGGGATGAGAATATGGTTATGGGTGAGATTGATATTTACCATGCATAACGTATCACCGTCTCCCCCATTTAGAACCATTAGGTTCTGTACTCAAACAATTTTTCAGCCCCTCTTTAAGGCTGACTATCAGGGGATTCTTTATATATGATCCAATTACCTTTGTTCATCAGACAGGAGTTAAATGTCAGTGGTTCTCTCTATAATTCCTGCTCTCAGCCTCGTGACACACATGCTTGAACCCAGATACTACAGTGCTGTGTGTAATAGCTCAGTGATGAGGGCAGGCTTATCAGCAGGATGTATAGACCATTTAGGCCCCCCATTACATAAATGAATATACCTTATATTCAATGAGCAAAGCAGCCATTGTAATTTTTAGACTACAGTACAGTGATTGAGAGTATGGCTCATTGGCAGAAGCCTTAAACCTGCAGTTATTGGTATTTTGATTATATTGAGTCAAATAGCTCTGTGTAATGGGAAAGGGGGTTGCTTGTCGTGCCTATATTTAATAACAGTGTTAGCAATAGCAGAGTATTAGCATCAAACTTTCCAGCTCTACACAGCGTTTTAGCCTCTTTGAGCTAACTGTTGTTGAGTCTTAGCAGCTTCATAATCTGGAGCAGTTTCAAGCAGAAAGCTATGATCCTCTGATACACCTAACCATGCTAAATGGCAGACAAAGTAGCTTGTGAACATAGCAGAGCATCTAGCTAGCTAAACATGCAGCTACATTAGTTGGTGGGGACCAAAATGGAACCGAAAGCTCAATGAAGATCTTATATCTTGACAGAAACATCACAACAAATAATAATGGAAGTTAATGTTTCTCTGTGTTTTATTATATGTGTAAATAAGCAAATGTGTGCTAGCAGGTTAGCCATAACAACAGTATAAGCTAAAGATATGTTTATGTTTATCTATGTTTCAACATGTTTCAGTGTTTGGACCCTCCTTAGATGGCCACAAACGTTATCAACTAGATCCCAACAATCAAACAGTGATGGGTCATAAACTTCAAACCTAAACCTAAACCTAAGCAGGGTTTAGGCTTGAAGTTTATGATTGTTAAATATTTGGGTAAGAATATTGTGATAAGTCAATCAGAGACAGCATAGGGCAGAATGTAGAGCGGTTGGGATGTAGCATAGCATCTACCACTACTAACTGATGAATCCAGCTTTTAACTGTGTGGGAAACTGAGAGTAATAATTTGCCACATTGATATTTGTTTTAGTACTCCATGATGGCAATTTGATATTTTCCACTACAGGTTCTCAACAGGTTATTTCTTTAGTCACCTGACCTCAGCTAGCCAAGTATTTACCCTGAGCACAGTCCCTAATGCAGGGTATCTTCTCAGGGCACCACTAATGAGTCTAGGCAGTGCTTTCCCTCCTTATTCAGAAAAAAAGTAATCCCAACAAACAGTTCCCCCTTAAATTGTTTTCCAGAAACTCCACTGGGGTGCGTTCCATCTAATTTCCACCAGTGTTTATTGCTAATTGTGAACTAATGAATTGTTCTTGCTTCCTCCTTAAACATACATAACTAATGTACAGTAAGACAGCTCCTGCTTTGCAAGGGAAAGCCATTACACAAACAGCAGAGAATTGAATTGAGCTGAGGAGGCTTTCTGTAATATATTGTGTTCACATCCATTGTATCACTTTTGAACCACCTTGTTTGCTCTCTGTCAACACCCATGCGTTTGAGGTTTACAGTAGGTTTGCAGGAGAATGCTGGATAGTTTTAGCACACAGATTAACAAGCTTATAGATAAACACATTCCTATGCTGTTAATTGCATTATATTGCATTACTCTAATACTCCAGTGTCCTTGCCTGTGCATTCCTGCAACTCCACCACACTGTCCATCTTTGTTTATCTTAAATGCTGGGACAGTTAGCTATATGCTAATCAGAAACTAGGTGTTAGTTAGTATGCAAGTGGAAACAAACCGATCGAGGCGCTTTCAACCAATGTCAGTCGATGTCAGTTAACAGCTTGTCCTGATTGAATAAACAGAGTGAGAGAGAGGATGGAGGGATAAGGAAGATGAGAGGGTACATGTTTGATTAGCCTCTGAAGTGAGGGATGTGCCTTTAATCCGTCCCATAACTAATCCCTCTCCTCTTGGAGGGTCCTCACTGCCTGGGGCCAGAAGTGTTGTCAGTCCTAAATGTGAAGCCAGCGGCCATACTGTAGGCCGTTCTTTAACATCTGTCCATCCCTTTCTTTCTTCACACCGTCTTCATTTCTGCACATGAATTACACTGTTTCATATTCAGGGCAGTGTGGACATGTTTGCCAAGGACCCTGCAGTGCCATAAACCAAAAGAATGGCTACCTATGACACCATTCTGTTATATTATCATTCTAAAGCCTGATTTCCACCGGCCGCGTTACAGCCGCGGAACGGCAACGCCGCGGTCGCCGTTGCTGATCGCTGCCACTCTAATCAATGAGAGCGTTTCCACCGGGCGCGCTGCGGAGCGTTGCAGCAACGTTACAGCAACATCTCAGCCGCGGCTTTCCGCAGATCGCACCAGACAGGAAGTCCGACTCAGAAAAAACGTAAAACACTTCCGCCCCCTTTCAAAGTAAAACACAATACTTAGTTCATGCAGCCTAAAACTACTTCACATCAACATTATGTTATGACCGAGGCACCAGATCAGCAATCAATCAATCAATCAATCAATCAATCAATCAATCAATCAAAGGGTCTCAGAGGATCGGCGACACGGACGACAAGAGACTGATTGTTGAAGTGGAACATCATACAATCATTTATGACATAACATATTGTTTTTATAAGGATAGATGGTCAGATCAACAGATCTTTCACCTCAGAGAAGCAAAGTAAGCTGTTGGTTGTTGTTGTTGTTGTTTACTTTATACACACAGTTTATCCATAGACTGTATAAATAGAGTTTAGAGTTTATCACGGGGTCTCGCAGTCTCCCGTATGGTCAGGATTATCTCCTGTTCTCGTTACCTCCCGTGTATACAGCTGGCTCGCTATGCTGCCGTTTGGCGGCCGGTGGAAACCCCAGTCAGACGGTCCTAGTGAGGGCTCTAGGGATGGTGGTGTCAGTTGGTCTGTCCGTCTGTATGTTGGTTCATCTCTTTGATCTAGACTGAAATATCTTAACTCATTAAAGCCTGCTGACTTTGTTGATCACCTGACTTAATCTCCTGTTAGCACCACCATGAGGTGCAGGTTTTTTGTGTTTAGTGACATCGAGACAGCTTTGAAATGAAATTCAGAAAATATGTTTCCAAGCTCGGAGCAGATGGATCCTAGTGACTTCCTGGGTAGTCACAAGCAGATCAAAGTTTATAATTATTTCTCTATTATCTTTATGGATTGACAATCCTGGAGTCCATCAGCTATTGGTCTGATGAAGATTAAGCCTCTGGGGCTAAAGGCCAACATTTCTGGCTGATCCAGTGGATATCCAGATAACGTTTATCTGAACCAAGACTTCCTGCTTCCTCTTGGGGTTGAGAAACGATTGTGAGTGAGTTCAAAGATCGTTCTGGCCAATGCATTGCACGTCTTTTATCTTTCCACAGGGTCGATTTACCCGCATGATTAAACAATACAATCTAGACCACAAACTAACAACTAAAAAAAGAAACCAGAAAGCTTCTGATCAAAAAATATTGTCTTGTTGCCTACAGATTCTCTAATTATATGCAGCTATCTTTTCATAGAGATTTGTGGATTTGGTCCTGGCGTTCATATTCCCCTCATGATTGCCTGATATTTCATCTTGCACTATTATCCGTTTGTCTAAAACCTTGGTTTATGCTTGCAAACTAAAGACTTACCCAGCACCTTCATCCAGTTAGCAAATGTAGCTAAGCATGCTAAACTAAGATGGTGAAAATGTCAAACATTATCTCTGCTGGAGATCGTGTGACGCAGTGTGTTTGCAACTGAAAACATTTAGCTCATAGCACCACCACTATGTAAACCTGTCAGACCCACTGGTGTGGCTGTTTTAAAATATAAGCGTGTACAATCTTAATTCACATCATGTATATCTTCCCTATTAAAGATTGGTATTCCTGTATATAGCAGTGGTTTAAGTCACTTTAGACTGTTCAAGTTGCAATTATTGAACAAGGTCAAAAAATAAGTGGATGATGAGCCTATACCATTTAGCAAATGGGAAAGACTGAAAAAAGTGGCAGCTAAAGCTAATTGTGATTCCCCCAAGCACCATTGGAATTTGAAACCTCGGCTTGTAAGCTTTATCCTGAATACTGAGTTTCAGCTGCCTGTACCCATTATAAGCTAACATGCCAGGGCATATCTTATGCTGTGCAATTCAATTTAGCCAAATGAATATCCGGGCTCCAGATAGCATGCTCTAGTAGCTATAGCAAGCCTCCACGCAGACAGCAGCTGTCATGAAGAACCAGTCGCTGCATAATGTATACCAAATGCTTCGCCAGTGGTATCAATGTGTGATCAATATGCAATAAAAACTCATTAAAGCATTCTATGTTCTGTCATGGAAATTAATTCCGGAAGACAAATCTGCGATGTGTCACCCTGGATATGAATTCAGTCCATCCATGCAGAAACAAGTTATTTAAAGCCAGAAATTGGATATGGAAGGGGGGAAAAGGGAGAGTGAGGACAGAAAGATACAAAAACAGAGATGGAGAGAGAAAAGGGGAGGATGAAACCAACCCATCTGGAAGAGAGGAGACAGAAAGAGTCTATGACAGCCTAGCATAATGAGATTTGGTACTCTGTGTGGCTTTCTATTCACCTGAAAGAGAATTAACATAAAAAACACACACTACTCTCCATTCTGCTCACACCTTTTCAAACCATCATTGCTCCATATCCATCCCTCCCACTCTCAGTGATTCCCGCATCTGGTGGATCAATCATCTGACTGTTAATTGCAAATGGAGTTCTTTTTTACCTAGTTTAAAAGCAAGAAGAAAAATGTGACTAAGATGTGTAATATAGCCATATGTTCCATTGCAAACATGCAAGCTAAATACCCCAGCAGGATGTTTTTTCTTCTTCTTTAATCTTGCTCTATACGGCCTTTTGTCGGGGTACTGCTGTGAGCGATTGGGAGGAAACAAATGCGGAGTGAGTTTTAGCACGGGATAATCTATGTCTGCATTCCCCTTTGTCGGCTAAGGACACAAAAATACTGACATTACAATAACAATCTATATGATAAAATGTAGCTGCTGGGGACTGCAGGTTTTCTAACGCTCTGCAAGGGCAGATATTTTAATACCTTACTCCGTGTTCACTTTTA
This sequence comes from Centropristis striata, assembly GCF_030273125.1. Classification (NCBI taxonomy): domain Eukaryota; kingdom Metazoa; phylum Chordata; class Actinopteri; order Perciformes; family Serranidae; genus Centropristis; species Centropristis striata. The sequence goes on from NC_081530.1 coordinate 597,403, forward strand.
GACTGGCAATACTTTATTTGTTAGGAGGATGCATGTTGCACTGAGAGAAGGCGTTCCTATCAGTTGTTTTACAAATGCAGATTTGTATGCACATATATCCCCTCAGATGGTGAAAGACTGATTCAATGGCAGAAAAATCCTGTCGCAAAACTTTTCTATTCCAGCACTGACAACAACTGCCTACACTGCAAAGCAAACCCCCCCAAAATGAGGATGGACTTCTCAAAAAAAGGCTGTCTACAAGAAGGTCTGACAATAAACACAATACAAATTATTTGGCAAAGTATTTCAGAAATGTCGTGATTAGTTAAGCCTTCTGCTAACTGTAGCCGAAGGCTCGCAGCTGCAGCTAATCCAAGCTCATGTTTATGTAGCGAGCTGGAGCCTCGAATCACAGTATGTCAACTCAAAGGGCTTTACAGGCCCACAAGTTAGCAAAGAAAAGAGGTAATGTATATACGCTATATAACGGCATCAGGAAGAGAAAATCACCATCAGATTATGCACATGCATATGCTTCTGCTTGTCTGGTGAGAGGGGCTTAGGATAGAGAGGGAAGAGCTTCAAGAGGAGCTTATTATTTTTTTATTTATTTATTTATTATTACTTATTATTTAAGACTCTTCTCCATCAAAGAATGACCACTCATTTGTGCAGCAGCTTTTTTGGTGCCATATTGATGCCTGTAGTTACCGTAGAAATATAGATGCAGATAAAAGCACAGGCGGAAGTGAGTAATGAAGTGAGGAGTAATCAGAATGACGAGGCCCACTGAGATCTGGATGAGTAAGACAAACACAGGACTCTGACCCCAAACTATAAGTTTTTATTTTAGGTTACGTAGCTTAACTCCAGTGCGTAGCCTCTCACGACTACATGACTTCCAGTTCCAATTACTTCCGTTTATTTTACTTTTTAGATCGTATTTTGCTATCACTAGCAAAATACTTCCATGTGCTTTTTTCCCTAACCTTAAACAAGTTATATTGTTTCCTAAAACCAACCAAAGTGTGACCACACCATTGCTTTCACACAGTGACCCTTACATTAGATATGAGGAGGTGTTGATAGGGTCACGTGTTGTAGAAACGCTCCTGCGGGTCGTATTTGAGGGTAGAAAAAAACAACTTATGTGGTCATTTGGTTGGAGGACATATTGGTATTTTTTAAATTCTTCCTTTTTTTTTTGCATTTACCAATAAACTGTATACCCTCAGCTGTAATATGAAAATCCAGCCATTTATTGATTGCCTCTGTTTTCTGCATGGCCATGGGCAGCTCTGGGCGATAAGAAACATTACCAGTCTCAGGTTCACAGAGGAGTGAAGGAATATATGTATTGATCGGGCCAACCGCTGGTTTTTATCCGAACAGAGCCTTATGTCTCTTCAGGAGTTGTAGACTTTGAAGATGAGGTAAAGGTATCAAGGTTTCACTCAAACCATTGATTTTGTGATAACATGTTTTAAACTATGTGCTCATGTGATACCTGCACTTTTATTTAATTTCCCCCCATTATCTGCTGTGCTGGAATACTATATTGATTCACATTATCACAGGAATCTAGTAACCAGCTTTTGAGAGGAATAATTCATGCTGACCCCATTGACTGCTAATGTGGACTACTCACATGAATTACTGTCTTAAAATCAATGTAATTGACTCATAATCATTATTCTAGCTGCTAAATCACCATGAAGCACCTGATGGTGCTGCTGTTGTTAGTGCTGTCAATAAGCAAACTAATGATGATCTCTAGTCTCTGTGGTCAACTATATTATTTGAGTGGTGTTTTATTTACTATAAAACGCTCAGTTTTTTCCCCCGTCCCTGTCTTTTTTATGTTAGACTGCAGGAGGATTTGTAAAGTTGTAAAGTAGAAAGGCTTTGTGTGTGAGAGTGTGTACGCGCTTTGTGTGCATGCTATGACTGCAGTATTTTGTTCTGAGTCAGATCCTGTGAATAGCTCGGCTAATTTTTCCATTTATCCCTGACTCTGCGTTTACAAATCGGCCCTGTCACATCCTATTCATCAGTTCCCGGCCTTTCATTTATTCAACATCCCCTTTTTCTTTTATCACATTCTCTCCGTTTTCATATTCTCCTTGAACCAATTGGGCCATTTGCACCCAGACCCACAGCATCGCGCCAAGTACATCAAGGCTTTTCTTCTGTGAAATCCCAGCTTCCTGTAAACTTTTTCCCCCATGTGTCATCATTCTGTCCCCGTGTTACCTTTCCTCCCTTCACTGTTAAGTCAAGTATTTTCCATTTGCATAACACAGTGGAATATTTAGTTCCTATTTGCTTACATCAGGCGAGTCCACGGGAATCACAAGCCTCGGGAACATTTGTAGTTCAGAAATGCGTGACAACACACGCCGAGGTCCTTACTATGTAAAATCACAGATGAATATTTATAATTTCCTCCATCTGTTCGATGAATAATCACCATCAGTGCAATTTGCTGTGACAGTGGACTTAGTAGAGCAGCTAGTCAGAGCCCACTTGGACTTAAAGGCCCACAGTCAAAAACATTTTAAAAAGATGAGTAGACCCGAGCTACTCATTATACTTAAGCAGAGATTTAGCCCTTGTCCCTATCTGCCACCAAGATAACATTGTGGCTGTGCATCCATGATCCTCAATATCATTCAATTTATTGAGCTCCCAGTGGTCTGGGAATTCATTGGGACTGTATGAATCACAGCATGTCTGTCCCATCCGTCCTCCATTAGTCTTGGTTAGGACGGGGCTCTGTGGATTGATGAATGAGGGAAGTGGCTGGCAGGGCATTTCCTTTACTACTCTTTTCTGCTATAGCATGGAAACCTTGCCAAGCTGCCTTTCAACCGCTTCAATGCTTTATTGCTGCTTAACACTAAATGTGTACGTCTGTGTGTATACGTCTTCATGTGAAAACGGCACATACAAACGCTGAAGCACACATAATAAATCTGCGGCGGTGTTTTGAGTGTATTTTTCTAGTGGAGCCTCATTTCCTTTATGTGCTGGCAGACTGTTGCTGTCTATGAGTGGGGAGTCTGAGTGGAGAGGCGGCTTTCTGCCATAGAAAAGCCTGCGACAGCACAAAGTATATGGCTCAGCTCTCACTGCCCCGGGCTCCATATGAATTGACTCATAGGCGATTTGTTTACTCACATTTAACTGCAGCCGATAGCAATATCAGGCTGGTCTATGTGCTATAGCATATCTGCTTTTCATTGCTCAGCTTCTTCTCTGGGATGAATAAAGCTCATCCTATTCATATTTTAAAGTGATATATAAAGTTTTCTATATGTTTCTTTGAAGTTAGGCCATAGACAAAGCCTTTAACTCCACACAGGGCCTGAAGCTAGCTTCTCTGCTCTTTAAGAGGGCTTCAACTTCATAAAACTTCGATCTGCTCAACCGTATCTTCTTTCAGGCAAAATGTAGTCTGGTTGCCTAATATAACTGCTGATCACCACTTTTGTCTCGAGTTACAATTTATAGCTTAACAGTAAATGCTAAAATGTAGTGTAGCACAAGAGAAGGGAGATAAATACATAAAAATGATTCCAAAATGATAATTAAACGAATTAACTAGCCACCATAGACCATATATTAAGATGTAGCACCAAGAGCAACATGGCTACACTGAACTGAGTAAACATGTGTTTCATGTTTATGAATTTAACTTCTTAGAAAGAGGTATTCTTCTTCTGAAAAGTTACATACTCTCACTTTAAACGTGAATATAATCCCATCAGTCCATCCATCGCACAGTGTCATTCCCACTGACATTATGCAGGAAGTGAGGAAACCTTGGATAGGTCAATTGCCAAACACATGGCTGACACATGGAGGCATATACACCTATGGGCAATCTGGACTCAGCTAGTTCTGTTAACCTGCATGTCTTTGGGGCTGTGGGGGGAAACATGAGCGTCTTTGGTTGTAAGTTTAGAGGGATTGGTGACCTGGAAGATAAATTGACCAAATAAGTTTTCCACTATCGTTCTGCCACTATACAACTTTTACACCAAATTAGCAGTGGTTCTGTTCAACACTCTTGGAACCATAATGCATTTGCACCAGTTTTGAGCAGAACTATTGCAATCAAGGATGAGTGGAGAGCATTGCACAATGCACAACAGAACGATTCAGGTCTGGAAAGATGCCAGATTGCAGTGATTACCTGCAAGCTTCTGTTCTGTTATTACAGATATTTGTTTTTATCATAAACTAGCACACAGGCAAACATGGACAGAGAATGATAAGAAGACGTGAAAAACTATTACATGCAAGTCTCTATCCTCTTGAATATGAAAATGTTGTGTTGTTGTGGTTTGCACTACAGATCAAGGAAAAGCTGCTATTTTTTGCTTCCAATCATTTATTTTGGGTGAAAAAGCAATTTGTTCAAAATTAGGTGCGCAAACCAGAACTGAACCAGTTCCATGTCGGTGGAGAACATGGTGTTAGTGGGGCCATGTCATCAAGGTAGTGCAGCTATAGCAGGTGCATACAGTAAACAGTGGCTTTAGCTTCTATTCTGAGCCTCCTCCTCTCACTTTAATCTTAAATAAGTGGCTCATTGACTTTTGCAGGTACACCTGCAACTCACGGTCTCCCACTGAACCAGCAGTGTTCCTGCTGCTGGTGAATGACTGTCACAGTCTGCATATGGCTCCACATGTTGGTGCATGCATGTGTGTTGCAGGGCGTCCATGCCCCAACTGATGCTGGGCTAGACCGCAGCTGTGAGAGATTTTAATTGACTTCAGGGGGGCTTGGAGGGTAGATTAGTATATGTGTATGTTTGTGTGTGTGCATATATGTGTCTGCGAACAGGCACATTAATGGGGCGTTAACATAGCTATTAATGTCACAGCTGGGGGGAACCATTAGTGTGGTAAATGGAATTTGTACACTTTTATGTGCATGCATGCACTCATATGTACAGTATGTGGGTGTGTGTTTGTTGGGTTTGAGTTGGGGCGATGTGAAATGTCATACCTCATGGGAGGCAGCAGGTTTTGATGTGGCATGTGCACCCTTTTCTATTTTAAGTCCTAAAATATCTCCAGGGCAACCAATCAGATCTGAGGCGTGGAGTGTTAAAGTGAGGACTGATAATATGGCTAGCTTTGGTGGCAAATGTCTGATCCAGCTGGTCTCTTCCACTTGGGAACATTGAGGTCTCATTACTGGTACATGATCATTCACCACCCTACAGAAAAAAACAGCATCCAAAACACACTTGAAATATGTAATAAATTGAACAGCAGATTTTAAGCCACAGCCTCCATCTTGTGACTGATACAAGTTTAATGATTTTCACAGTTTACAAGACAGAGGAAAGTGAAATAAACAGAAAATAGGTCAGTCTGTGAAGGCTTTAACTAAGGGAACATGCATGAGAGAAACAGGGATAGCACTCACACCAACACACCAACACACTCACACACAAACACACCAACACACTCACACACAAACACACAGGCCAGCTGTTCTGTTTCCTCTGCAGACATAGTCTACCTCTCATCTGACCTGAAATAAAACCACCCTAACGTGCCCGTCTCCCCTTCATTGGTCTGTGAGTCGGCGATGTGAACTTTTGTGTCCATGTGTTGGCTTCTGCCCACACTGGTAGGGATGTTGAAGCCCAGGCCTCTGTGGCTGTTATTAACAGTTCAGCTCAAGTTCGAGGCAGTTCAACATCTATTAGAATCAAGTGTCATTGTAGGAAAAGGGTGATAAAATGTTCTGTGTCTCTGAAACTAATCAGACCTGACAGGTGTTGTTTTTATGCCAAAGTGTCTTAATCAATCAATATTGTACATGTAATAATAATTATGTAATATATATATATATATATATATATATATATATATATATAATACTTGACTCACCATGAGCTCAGTGGGGCCTGTACTAGTAACAACAGTGTTCAATAATCCATTGACCTTACTTAATTGAAATACCTGAAATTCTACCAAAGAAATGACCTGTTAACTCGTTGAGGACGTCTTCGGCCTTCTGATTTTTTCCTCTTTCTGAGGTTGTAGCAGGCACATTTTTTGGATGCCAAAGTGAAAATATTAATATCATATGAAACTTAGAAGACCTAAATCACATTAGCTTGTCTGGAAGTGGATAAAAAAACTTTATCCTCAGTTTAGGCTAAATGTTAGCCAAAGGAAAAACTGGCAAGTCCATTTTCAAAGGTGTCCCTTGACCTCTGACCTTCAAGATATCTGAATGAGAATGGGCTCTGTGATGTCTCCCCTTTACAGACATGCTAATTCCATTGTAGGGACACAATTTTTAGACTTTAGTAGAATGGACAAGAATAGATTTGAGAGCATTGAGAGAGTGCAGAACTGAGAAAAATGACTTTAAAATTATCCTGTCATCCATATTGATTATTGGACATGTGGCTGTTTTGTTACTTTATATTAGCTTATTTTTTGTACATATCAATGCTCATATTTAATTTTATATTTTATTCCTATTTTGCAGTTACTGTATTCTTGCTTTGTATTATTTACCAAAAACGTGGCACCATACCAAGGAAAAAGGCAGTATAGATTTTCCAAAAACTATTTTGCCACAACTTGGGCTCTGGGTGTGTCAGATACACTGTATTTGAAATAATTGGAACCATTTGTTTTCCTGAACATGGATATAACAAACCCAAACTAATTTGACCATTTTAGGTGAATATTTTCCACCCGGAAGCAGTTCTGGTGCTGAAACGGCTGCTTAAAGTCTCACATTGCTGAGCTCTACTTCACTAGGGCTTTTTATGCAGTTTCTGTACAAACGACTACCATTTTTCTCCAAAACAACACACGTTTGAGATAAGATGTTTTGTCACATAACAAAGGATGCCTTGAATGTCATGAAAATGATAATAACTCATTTTTGACCAAAAATGTAGTTACTGCCTTTTTGCTTTGTAGGGCAGTATTAACTACATTAGCTGCAAGATGTGATCCAGCTCAGGTGACAATGATGGAATAATCATCACATTTTTCATTTTGCTTTAAGGCGTTAATCAGAGCAGTATGTCTCGATGTGGATGGGAAAAAAGGAAAAACAAAGTTGTTACAAGTTGGCAAGAGTGAAAAAGTAAAGTGGGCATGTGGGAGGAGAGAGTCACCACATAAACAGTGAGTTAGAAGTTAGCAGCTGGATCCAAACCTCAGTCAGTACATTCTGCTATGAGTTGAAATGAGTTCAAAGTTTGGTATCGATCAGCTGACTGAGGTTAGTACAACAGGTCGGTTTGCATCAGTGGCTCAGATCAGAGATATTTTAAAGAAGAGCACAAAGCTACAACTCTACCTTCAGTCTCCTTTTCCAAAAATCCTTTAAATCGCTTCGTATCAGACAGAGCAGAGCTGCTGCTGTCTGGATGTGACCAGCGGCCCAGTCACTGTGGGCTGGGACTCTGTTTCTGATCTCAGATCCATCTTACAGTGAGTCACATAAAACTAAAGCTATCCACACCAGATATGACTAAAAGTAAGTGGATAAAAACATTTATATGTCATTTCTTGTAGTCTATGATTGGGTAACTCACTGAAGATGTTTTTGAAAAACATAAAAGCACAGTGGAAATGGAGAAGTAGAAGCATTACACCAAATTACACGAGCCGAGGCTTTCTCCCAGAGGCCAGTCAGACCACCGTTCTGCTTATTAAAAGCTGAGCCGACATGAAGGTGAAGTACAGAAACCTTCTGCTGCCTCTCACAGGTGAGCCGAGCACTGGAAAGACTGAGAGCGAAGGAAGAAGAAGAGAGGCGAGGGAAGAGTGGACTTGACAGTCGGCGTTCAGAGAGCATTTTCTGCTGACAGGTCCCACCTCGGCCGGGTCAAAGGCACCAATTGAGATGAAAAGGAGGAGAGAAAGAGGAGGGGATATAAGGAATTGCAATGTGATGAAGAAGGGCAGAAAAGGGGGAAGAGGAGATAAAAAGCTGCGGTGGGAGGTTGTGTGTTACACCTTTATCTCAGAGTGGAATAAAGTCTGCATTTTACTTAAGAACAAGCACCCAAAAAAATAAATAAATCGAAATAATAATAACTCAGCTTGATCTTATCACTCTAAGCTGTTGGTTTTTCATTTTGTACAAACTGATATCATGCAGCCCGTCACAATGCGTTTTCCATTTGGTGGAGGGGGGGGGGGGGGGGGGGGGGGGGGGGGGGGGAGTGCTGCACCACTGAAGTGTAATCCTCTTTCACAATAATACATTTATTCAATCCACAGCTAGTGGATCAGTTGACATCTTTGCTCTCATAAGCTCCCTCTTTCTCCCCCAAGTCTCTTTCTACCAGTTGCCGTCCTTTCTGGGATCTTTCTCTTTCACATACACACTGCCTGTTACTCTGACATCCTTATGACACCTTATTCCCAGTCATGACATCTCTTCTGACCAATCAGCGTCCAATCACAAGTTACTAGCAGCGACACTGACTATTTTACGAATGTATGCTATGAAACTTAAGTTAGGTAAAGATGCTTATTGTAGCCCGAGCAGTGATCTTTTTCACTCAACATAACTAGTTTTGTTTGAATTCACAATGTCAATCATGTATTGCATGTGTTTTGAACTGCAGTTGCAGTAGAACAGCGGTTCCCAAACTTTTTTAGTCGTGAACCCCCTTCTATAAAGGCGGCATTTTTAACCATGCTCAAATGACCAAAACACACATATAATAAAATAATCACCATCACAACAATGCGGTCTCGCATTTGAATTAATCTGAAACACAGTTTCAATATAATGCAACAAATTTATGTGCAAGCTTCCACTTTTAAGAGCAAAGAGGATGATGAAGGCTCAGGATCAGAGGCAGAAAGCACATAAGTTGGGGAAATGTTATAATATTTTGAGCCGCGTTGAACAAAAATTGCAGCAAGTTTAAATGAGAAACCCTGTCATCATAGCACAGGCTGGAAACATGGAAGAAGATAACTTCTTCTACGCTTCATTTTAAGATGAAGTGCATTTTGAATAGCCGGGAAATGTTTATTTACACGTCTTTATTGTGTGTGGGGGAAAAAATGTAATTGCGTAATTATCAGACCGCCATTTTCTCATCTCGCGCACCCCCTAGCGGCAGCTAGTGCACCCCTGGGGGTCCACGCACCACACTTTGGGAATCCCTGCAGTAGAGTGTCATAGTTTGATTGGTAGGGCAACCCATTGCGTTAAAAAGTGACGCCAAGGGGACCAATCGTACTGGAGACCACGTTTCAGTTGGATCCTTGTGGATCGACGGACCATGACTGGTTCAGTACACAGTGTCAGTACACAGTGTTCACACTCATCAAACAACTTGACTTTGCGGTCAAGTGTACTTGGATCCGGGCCCGGTCCCCGATGTGAAAGCCTCCTGAGTTGTTTGTGTTGAAAAATGGTTGGGTTTAGGCACCAGAACCACTTTGCCAAGCTAAGGTTTGAAAAACAGTATTTCTGTTCCCTCCGAACCTCCAAACAACAAGACACAAAATGTTTGCCATCCGTCTCCCTTCCAGCCAGCCGTCGTGAACCTACATGGCTTTAAAAAGCTTCGTCAGCGTCAACTTCTTCTTTAGGAATTACAACAAACCGTTTAAGCTGGAAAAAAGGAGAACATTGAAGGGGTTAGATTAGGAGAGGAGAAGAGGAGAAGTGAAGGAAAGTAGGCAGTGAAGAGACATGAGAAAAGGAGGAGAGAGCCTTATCAGCATTCACTCATCCTACAGTGGATGAAATTACCCTTCTCTGTCTCGCTATGTCTGCGGTCACTGCTATCAGCCCAGGCTGGGGATTTAAAATGCTCATAAATCTGTATGTGTGTGTGTGTGTGTGTGTCTGTACTGTATATGTGTGTGTGTGTGTGTGTGTGTGTGTCTGTACCAAAACAGGGGTGTGTGGGCGCAGGTGGGTGTTTGTGTTTACATTCCTTGTTGTTGAGATGAAAGGACTTTGTGGATGGAATAAAAATCCCAGGAAATTAATATGTGGCACGAGGAGAAAAGGAGCCATAAATCACGTGTGAGACGGATTCGCTCGTCTGGCCGAAGCCAAAAACAACCTCAGATACCCCGACTCCCTTAGATACAAATAGTAAAACAACATTAGTAACAATTAAATGCATGTGTCTTCACTTCCTGCGTCTCTTTGCGGGAGCATTGGAGCGTGTGCTCATTTGTGAGTGTGGATTATCCCGGGCTGAGACACTAGTTAAAAGAGCCCTCCGGTTGATGAATTCTCTTTAGAGAAAAAGCTGATTTAATTGGGTTGCTCCCCAATCTTTTCACCGATAAGGACGCCTTGATAAGAGATAATTCCCCTTTTTTCTTTGCTTCTCATATTTCTTCCTTCTGCTTTATCTGCAACATCTCTTAATTTCTCTTTTTCCCCCCATTCCCTTCACCTCCACTCTTCCCTTCTCTTCTGTGCATACAGTATATTCTCTCTCTCTCTCCGGTTTCTCTCTCCTCTCGCTGCCCTTCTAATTTATTTTCTCTCAGTGTGCTGTGTGTGAAATGCTAAATTAGAAGTCGGGTAAAAAAGAGGGCCTTGGAGCAAGAGACATCAATAGCTTCCTTTTAATTCTGAGAACTCCACCGCTCTCCCCCTTCCTCTTTTCTGTCTCTCTCTCTATCTATCCCCTTCCTCTCTCTCTTTCCCCTGCTAATAAAGCCAAATTGGCATGAAAGCTAGTGACCTCTCCCCTCGCCTTCTCTCTTTTCTCTGCTTAAAGAACCATGTCGGGGGGATGAAATGACAATGACAAAAAGGCTGATGTCATTTTCCATCCGAAAATATATCACCCGCACATCAAGTCCCTTTTATTTTTACCTTTTTTATCTCCCTTTTATGCAGCCTTACGTCTAATCTGTTTGCTTCAGGTGCCACTCCTGCGTGCCTGCCCTCTCTCACAAAAGACCTCACTATTTCCTTTCTGCCTTTTATTCTTGTCTCTTTTTTTAAGGCGTTCTCAAGGGAAAAGTGGGTTTGAACTTTTTTTTTTTTTAAAGCTCACTTGGTATGTATTTAATAAGTCTGCCTGCCAGCCATACCTGCCTGCCTCTCTGACTGTCCCCTTTGAAGGAGCTGCTGCACAGCGACCCCGGGGTTTAGATTTAACAATCACGCTTCTTTTTTCATCACGGTGTCTTCCCTGACCTTGAAGGGCACTGTGTTTTTTATCTTTACTCCAACAGCCTGTTTGGTAAAAAAAAAACTTCAGTCTCTTAACTTGGACAGGCCATTTCTGAATTCCCTCAGGGCAGGCAAAAGTTGGGTGCACCTGTCATTCGCTTGTCCTCTCTTTTCACAACTTTGGCTATGAATTATAAATCCGGCGTTTCACTCTCTTTATCCTTCCCGAGGCTTGGACGGAGCCGACTGTATATGCATAGGTACAAACACACACACAGGCTCTGGATCCCTCCTGGGTTATTCATATATTGCACATCGCAGCATTTCATCCACAGTTTATTTGCATTTCCTTTGTTCTCTGCCTCTTGTCATGCTCTCTCTGCATCCCTTTGTTTGGCACCACACCATAGAGGAACATTCAGGTGAAAAGTTTTGGACTGGCCACTCTTTCTTTCATAAAGTATGTATGATCCGCTGCCACCAGTGTTTCCGTTTCTCCTTTTGGTGGCGGTGATGAATTCAGCGAGCTGTGTGTTTGCATGTTTGTGCGTTGGCAGTGTGTTTGCATTCAGTCTCTGTGTCTGAGAGAGTGCGTCCTGTCCCTCTGGGAGTATTTACACATTAAGTTTGAGCCTGTGATTATTTTGACTTGGTAGCTGTGTTGTACTCAGAAGAGCCGAGGCACTAATATAATTGGCAATTAAATTAAGGAAGCAAGCTTTCCACACACCCCCCGGTGAGTTTGCACAGTGTCTCCTGAAGTGCTCTGCACACACGCACTCAATACTCCGACGAGCACACTCCCTAAAGTACTACGGTTCCAAAACTGTTAGAAGATAAGCTAAATGTGGGATTATTTCTCTTTGTCATGGTCAGCCCTTTACAGTTTCACAATCAACCCTTGATAACAAGCCAACGTCTGCAGTTCTTGGCTGTTAAGTATGATGTTTGATTGACAACAAACAACTCACTCAGCTCATTTTGTTCATCTAATTTAAACTGATTTATGAAACAATGCTGTCTGTAATGTTTCAAGTGGTGGACGACGTGCTGAGGCCCAATGCCTAATACAATATTCATATAAAAATATTCAAGTCAAAACCTTTTTTAGTACAGAAGCACTATCAGAAAATATACTTTCAATATGAAAAGGAAATAGTTCTACAGATTTGTCTAAAAATGTGCCTCTTGTGTGCACTGTAAAAAAAAAAACGTTTTAATTTACGGTAAAGTACCGGCAGCTGTGGTTGCCAGAAGTTCACCGTGAAAAATACAGTGAGTGGGTTTTCTCCTATAAATTAAAATGTAAATATTAGCAAAAAAAGCGTCCCTTTATTTTTAGGGTAATTGTGTCCCTGTGACATTATGGTAATTCTGCTTTAATTTTGCAAAAAAAAAACTGTTTTCTACAGTATAAAAGTTTTGTACTATTCCTTGATTTACGATAATAATTATTATTATTATTAATAAGTGTTTAACTGTAATTTCTACACATTTTTTTTACAGTGTGATATATTTTATATGACACATCATTAGATTGTTTATACTGGTGCAAAAGTAGTAATTTATTTTTGTTGCTACCTGAAGCGTTTGGTTATGGTTATTGTGGCCGAAGGAGGTTGAACCAGTTATTAAATCAAGGGTTCACTTACTTTTTCCACCAGCACTATGGATGTTTAATGGATGTGTTTAATCAAGACATGAAATATTGTAACTGTTTGTGTGGTATTAGGTGAAGCACATTGTGTTTGTCTCTACTTGAGACTTGAGATGCAAATCAGAAAGAATAATGCAGAAAACGTGGTAGTATTAAAGGGTTCACATACTTTTTCTTGCCACTGAATAATCAAACAGACAGAATGAGAAAAATGTGTGTTTTCAACATTAGAGCATGTGAACATGTTGTAGAAGAAACCCAAGATGCAAGTATGAACTTGATGTGCCCTTTAAATGAAAAATGTATGAAACATTTTTTATGTGAAAAATAAATATTAATTTCTCAAAAGTGATGGGTTGGAAGAAAGTGGCATGAAATGGAACCACAAATGTGCCTCGAGAAAATGTGCTGAATGTTTCTAATTAACCAAAGAGCATAAGTTCACATATAGCAGTAAGTTGGTGCTGAAGCTCAGGCCCAGCAGTGAAGCAGCTCCTGCATTAGTATGTGAAGCACCTCTCCCCTCAACTTTCTAAATTACACTGTGCTCTGCCCATTACTGGGAGCCCAATGGGAGGAAGGTTTGTTTAGCTCTGCTCCAATGGGAGTGCATGTTGTTTGAAGGCCTGCCATTCCAATCAGCCTTGTTGTTCATCTCTTGTTGTCTTTTGGGGGACCTGGCCCGGCTCCTCGCCACGGGGACACATGTGGTTCATCACGCCTGTAATTGGATTTGATTTTACGTTCTGCCCTTTTTCCCATTGTTCAATTAGGGGACTCCTACCACTGAAGACTAGTGCTAGAGCGCAAAGACGGAACAACTGACATGGAGCCCAAAGTGAGGTTGCATGGTGATTAGTGATTTGGGAAAAGAGGGCAAAGTTAATTAGAATATAAGGATATTTGTCAGTTTACAATTAGTTTGAGGCCAGCTGGAGGGGATGGAGGGTTGTATAGAGACTTTAAGTGATTGTATTCAGTGTTTTCACCTTGTGTGCATGTGAGCGTATCAATTCAACAGCGACCGAGGCGGGGAGGGAGGGAGCTGCATCGATTATGACATGGCCTTCCTCTCAGGGGGAACCATGCTCAGGCCATTTGTTTGACAGGAAGAGAGAGGAAGAAGTCTATTAGCGTGGCGCCCTCGCGGACCGATGACAGGCAGCTGTAGCGGCAGGCCGAGCCCACTGGGACCAGCCCCCTGCTGGTGGTCCAGGCAGAGAGAGAGATGGGGGAGATGGGGATAATGACACGCCTGGACCCCACGGGGACTCTGCAGGTCAAGATCTTTGTTCGGCTTCACATTTTATCTGAAAGAGGAGAGAAGACAGTGTGTGCATGAGACAGAAAGGAAGGTGAAGGGGTCACCATAATGGCTCTTACCTTCTCATTTTTACTGACAAGGAGATAGAAATGGCATGCCTAGGGGTCACATCATTTCTCTTTCTATTCCCAATTAAAATTGCATGTGAAATCAGTCCAAACTCGTGTTTCTCTTATGTTTCCTGTTCAGATGGCAGTCACCAGTTAAAGGAATGCTCCACCGTAAATCTTTTTTTAAAATATTTTTTACCATGGCCATTGAAACCTAATATAGATATATATACAGTCATGGAAAGAATTATTAGATATTTATTTGGACAAATATAATGGTAACAACAAAAATAGCTTGTAAGGGTTTAATTTAAGAGCTGGTATCTAGCATTCCCATGGTTTTGATAATGATTTTGATTATTATCAAATTTGTCCAAACAAATGTACTTTTAGTTGTACCAGGTATTAAAATGAACAAAAAAATCAAATTGAATATATATATATATATAAGAAAAATGATTTTAAAAAACATCTGCAAAATTCCATCAGAGGCAAATTTACTGTGGTTCTTCAATTTTTTTTTATTATTATTATTATTTTTTTTTTAACTAAGGATGTAAATGAGCCTAGTTGCAGTTTGTCTGATCTTTTAATAAACAGAACCGACTAGGTTTCTGAAACCCAACCAAGTACTTTTGGTGCTTTAACCTAACCAACTGACCATTTCACAACATGAAACATGTGTTGTAAAACTGTGGCTGTAATTCTGGAGAAATTTGGATTCCTTGAAAATGTAATTGATAATTCAGTTTAGCTGTACGTTAACTCATTTTTAGGAGTCAGGATTGTTAAAGTGTAAGATTCAATCCAAACGACTCATATTTGACCATTAAAAGTGAGGAAAACCGCTATCCAGGCAGAGGCCATAGAGGGAAATAAAAAGGTTAAACCCTGCAGAAAGAATTAATAACCACAAATTCAAATATATTCCTCAAAATGTCTTACAAATTGTGTACAAGAGGCTTGTCTACCCAGGACAGAGCTACCTGACACTGGCAATAGGGAACATCATATGTTAAAGCTTCATTAACTGGCTAGAGGTTGGATTGGTTTGCATCAACTGACAATAAAGAGAAGCAAACAATTATTTATGGGTCAATTGTGCAGATCGCCGCTCACAGCATTTCCAGCAACTACAATCAGTCAAGCTACTTGGCTCACAACAATGCTAAGTGGCTTCCTCCCTGACTGTGCAGCTATCGCCTGCAGCTAACGCAGCTCACTCACTGCTTTCACTGTCATAGATCAAATCTAGGCACTGATTCCAACTTATTTAAATTTCCCCAAAAGATTGTCCAAACCCACGCACATAGCCCTGAGCTCAGCTAGCGTTAGCAGCACCGCTCCTTTTTTTTTTTTTCCTTTTTTCTTCCCACAAAATGTAATGCAGCCTTCAAAACTCGCCTTGCTATTTTCCCTTGCTGTCATTCTGATATCCCACTGCCCTCCTCGCTGCTACCCACTCATGAGTGGCAGTAGTTCGCCCACAGCATTACACTGTAATCTAAGTCTGCCACTGAATGACCATCAGAACAAGGTGCTTATGTAAGCTGGGGATCCATCAGCGCTGGCGTACAACGCAGCATTCACTTGTAGACTTTAAGGTGATTTGTGGAAGTTTGTAAGGCTTTGCTGTATATTTCAGGAGCATTAAAACCACTTCAGGAACTTGAGGAATGGGATTTTTTATTTCACATCTTGGTTTTGTGTTGGTGTTTGTAGCTCTCTAAGCCTCAGGCAGCAAACACTCTGACTGTATACATAAAGGGACGTTGGGCTGAGTGTTGAATCAACTCCCACAGAGTCAATTTTAACACTTTTTGAGGGTTTATATAGCGCCACACTCTACAGAGTTAAATTAACATTTTCAAAATAGTTAATTATTTAACACTGTGCCAAGAGTTACTTTTTAACTCACTAAACTGGGTTAAATTAACACTACATAGTTTAAAAAATAATAACTAATACAACAATTAAAATGACAAATGACAAAAACAACGACAAATAATTAATTCCAAGAAAAATCCATTTTTCAAAAACAGCATTTATTTTAATTTTCACAGTGCCACTTAAAGACTGCCTTGCCTTTTACTCAGGTTGTGACAAGTATTTCTTGGTGAAGGAGTTTCCACATCCACTCCTGAAACCAGCAGCTACTACGACCACGCCACGCAGCAGACAATTCATTGATACACAGGTTCACCCGGCTGAAAACCCAGGGGCCTAACACATGGGTTTACCTGGCCTGAAGCCCAGGGGCCTATCAAGCAAGTTAACTCTGTCAAGATGCTTTTTACATCTCTACAGAGTTAATTTGCTTGGGCTTGAATAACTCTTTTAAATAACTCCAACACTGAACACCATTTGAATCAGAATGTGTTAAAATGACACTTTGAGAGTGGAATTCAACTCTGACATGTTTAACCCTGAAATTTCAACACTCCAGTTTTTGCTGTGTACATGCTTGATACCATAAATGAGAATATTGGAGAAAAGAGAAGGAAAAACAAGATCCACGTCAGGTTTGGGGTCACTACAACACCTGTCACGTCCTTGTTGCTCCCCCATCTCTTTTTGTTGCTCCCCCATCTCTGCTGCAGGCACCAGGCCAAAGAGATGATTCCCTCCCAAGCCCTCGACTCTCCCAACAACTGTCAGTGACAGAAGTGAGATTGATTTTTGTCCTTAGGGTGCAATTTGAGATTCAGGCATAAACATGGTCATTTTCGGTGCAATTCTGAAAGGTTATGTTGTCTGAAAAGGAATGAAATAATGAATAAAAATGAGTGCCTGTCTCCAAGCCATGCGGACTAAATTGCCACAGAGTCAAGTAAAGGGCTGTTAAAAGAAATGGAGTGATGATTGTACAATTTAAGTGACAGAGAAAAACACAGTGCATTTATAGGTTATTGGAGTGAGGGGAATTTTGCTCAGGAAAGAATAACAGTGTTGAATGATATGCCAGGACTGATGCAGAAAATCCAACAACTTTCTAAGGTTATTCCGACAAAGAGCCACTTTCTCCAAGAATGATGTAAGATGTAACATTTTAAAGGGGACCTATTATTGTTTTTAGGTTCATACTTGTTTTCTGGGTTTCCTCCAGGCCTTGTTTACATGGAATTTTAATGTTCAAAAAATACTTTCTTGTCTCTGTTCACTGAGACGCTCTGTTCTAGCGTCTGTCTCTTTAAGCCTCCCGACAAAAGGCCAGTCTGCTCTGATTGGTCCACATTTCTGGGACGTTTCTGTGTCCCCCAATAAAAGCTTCTAAACCAAATACTGCACAACCAAACATGTTCCAACAGGAATCAAATCTGAAATGTACAGCCAAGATTACAGGCTTCCCTGACGTTAGCATGTAGCTAAATGTAGCAGTGTATGTAATGTAAACACTAGCTTGAAATATTCTTAATAAAAGCTTCGAAACTAAAAACTACGAAATTGAACATTCCAGCAGCAATGTGATCTGAAACTAGGGAGAAATGAACATTGGCAACCAAGGTTGCAGGTTTCCTTGTTGATAGCATGTAGCTACATGTAGCAGTGTATTTAATGTAAACAGTGTGCCTGGAAGAAAATTTAATTTTACATGTTATAAGTGACTTTTGACCCAGTTAAACTGAGGAATTTACAGTTTGTTTCAAGCTGTAATCATCTTTGTCTAACAGAGCCAAACAAGGCAGTTCGCCCTATGTTATCAAATGTTAATTCTGCTTGATCATAAAATATTTCAACCTAAGTCATCAGGCTTACGTCTCATGATTTGTCATTGTTTAAGAGTCAATCATTTTTCCATAACACATAGTATAGAGAGTAGTAAAATGTTAAACGGAGTGCTCAGAATGGTCGCAAAACAGATTTTTCTGCTCACAGGGATTACTTTCAAATCTGTTAACCATATTATTTGAATCTTTGGCCCCCTCTATTATGAAAATCCAACGTTGTAACATTATATTACATTAAGTGTAACAGGTCCCCTTTAATATCATGGCTGCTAGAACAATCCCTCAGCTTTTGTCATTGAATCTCTATTCACGTATGTTGTTCTGCTGATCAGATTTCAGATCAACGGGCTGACATGAAAGTGTAATGAAAGTCATTTTTTTCAATCTATCCATTTCGCAGATAAAAAAAAAATGGAAATGCACAAAGATGTTTTTTGGGAAAGGAATGAGTTTCTCTCCTTTGAGACAGAGCGAGCCACCATGACACACCAACACACACACACACACACACACACACACACACACACACCATGCAGAACTTGTTACCTGATGAGAATCATCCTATCTCCTTAGATTTTCAACACCTGGAGGAATTTAAAGGCGTTGAAAGAACTAGATAATAATCATAACAATGCTAGAGATTATTTGAAAGTGTATGCGTAGTTTTGTGAGCGTGCACCTGTGTGAGCGTGCATCTGTGTGTGTGTGTGTGTGTGTGTGTGTGTGTGTGTGTGTCTAGACTTGGCCCTTAACTGGTGTGTAGCCTGTCATAGCCTGCTCTGCTCAGCACTACTGTAATATCCACTCATTCTCTTCCCATCTTTACACACACACACACTCCTCCACATACACACACTCTCATTCTCTCTGTTCTGTTCGTGGCCAATGCTGACTCAGGAAATATGGCGACCAAAAAGAACAGACAAAGAGCTGACAACACCGGGTCACTTGGCTGGCGGCGAGAGGGTTGCATCGGTTGACAAAATGTACAGCTCGGCGGCCGTTGCGCTTATGAACACTTCATGGACTGAAGAGATTTTCATTTTAGCCCTTCCTCTCTTCTGTATTCATGAAAAACAACAAGAACAGACATCTTTCTGCACCTCCGCCGTCACGCCATTCACATGCAGCATCTCATCCATCTTAGCTGCTTTGTGGAAACGGCTGAATAAAAATGGAAGGAAAAAGCCATTTGGTCCCCACCAGTCTCAGCTCCTTATCTCATCATTGATTGGCTGCTGGATTAGCCACCCACTTTGACCAGCGTGTGGTATCGACGGGCTGCCTGTCATAGTGGAGAGAGCCCTCCATCCAATGAAAAGAAGTCAATGGACGCAGGGCGGGGGGTATCGATGCCGACCTGGCAACCCGTGAACCTTCAGACGGTCTTTTGGCTGTAAGTACAAGTCGTCATTCACGGCGTTGTTATGAGCGGCGAGGAGCCGACTGGCTCGCCGTGTTGCTGCGACACATCGCTCATTACTCATTCCAAAATTAATAGTGTTTAAGTTATTACTTCCCAAGAGGAGTGAATTCATCACACTGCTCTTTATATTAC
Source organism: Centropristis striata (assembly GCF_030273125.1). Classification (NCBI taxonomy): domain Eukaryota; kingdom Metazoa; phylum Chordata; class Actinopteri; order Perciformes; family Serranidae; genus Centropristis; species Centropristis striata. Next base: position 616,871 of record NC_081530.1, read on the forward strand.
CTCTGTGTTACACTCGCAAAATTGGCAATTGCATCCAGTCTGACCTTCAGAAATTAGGATAATTCAATTGCTTCACCTGTGTGGAAATGATTAGGGAATCCAAACAGCTTTAATGTCCAGTTGACTAATCTTCCAGCTGATGTATGAGCTCAGTTCTCTCCACCAACTATAGTAGCTGGAGAGGAGGCAGGGGGTCGAGCTGCGTCAGCACCATGATTGGATGGATCACAGCTGGCAGCTGATGGACGCTAGTCCATGTGAACGTGGTTATTATATAGCCTCACAACACTAAAACCCCAAAACAATAATAATTAAGATCAGAGCCAAAATGTATCTGTCACGGAAGAATAACTTGATTATGATTGTAAATTCCATTCCATGATTATTTACTTTATTGTAATCAGAAGAAATGCAGAATTTGGTGCTGTATTTTACCATTTTATTACTCAAAACCCCTCAAATACCACATTAAGAGCTCGAGGAACACCAGAGAAAAATCCATACTGTGATTTGGTATCAAAAACTTGACATTTTGAAGATTTCTGCAAGAATTGCATTTTTCAGGAATCCAATGTTGTGCACTTCTGTTCCGTGGAAACTGCTGAGAAACTCTTATAGTGAGAATACCTAGGGAAGCCATACTTGTCTCTGAAGGCTGTAGGTCTCTAGTTTGTGTTTGTAAAGCTGCACAAGGACGTGATTATTGTAGAGGTCACAGCAGCTCATTTTATACAGTGCAATGAAATGCTTCTATGGGGACTGACATCAACACACAGGAATAAAAATGGGCTCATTGAATCCACAAAGGTCTCAACTTTCCAGTCATACCCAATTCATGCAATTCACAGGGAGCCCAGTATGCAAAAATATAAAGTAGAAAAAGCTATCACTTTCCCTTTGTTCCATCTTTGATTTATATGATTGAGTCGATGGTTAACTCATGTAGACTTCCCTCTCTTTGTGTTGTTTCTCTACATTATTTATTCTGCTTGAACATAACTGATGTTTCTTTACTTTATATTTTAACTTAATTGTTATGACGGTCTACCAAATAAATGGAATTTGACAGCGAATAGGTAAAAATTACTCAGCATATGCTCTTCTACACTAAATTTCATACAAAGTGCAATAAATTATAGATAAAAGGAAATACTTTAACATCACATAAAAACAGCATTTTTATTCATCATAGACTAAATCCTCCTTATGTCTCTGCACAGTTCTTTGATTCCGCGGTAAGAATCACAGGAAACATTCCTGCTTGTGGTTTTGTTCCTATGCCATACTGAAAGGGTTTGAGGTTCTGTGTGATGGCTTTTCATGAAAAACAGCAGGTGACATTGTCTTGGACGTCTTAATCGCACGAGAAAAGTTGTATGTTTTTTGCCTCAAACTACATGGGATTGTCATAAAGTGGGCATGTCTGTAAACCAGAGACTCAAAACCCTATTTTGTATTTTCCTAGTAGCTTTAAAACTGAGCAGTTTACTGTCTGTTAACATGTTTTAAATCTGTGGCATCATTGTGAAATAGTTGCAGCTGGCTTAGGTTGAGGCACCAAAACTACTTGGTGAGGTTTAAAAAAGATCATGGCTAAGGTTAAAAAAGTATGTTTGTAAAATGAGACCTACTTACGTACTTAATGTAGATATGTAAAGAATAAAAAAAATTCACTTCCAAGTAATTTTTGCCTCTGAACGATAAAAACACATACAGTACTGTGCAATAGTCTTTAGGTAGGTGTGGAAAAATAGCTAGAACATTTTGATTTTTATTCTGTTCACTCACTTTGCATTTTGTTTATTAAAGAAAATATACTATTAACATTTCTATTTTTAAAAGCATTCTTATTTTACAGCATTTTTTTAAACTCAGACTTTTGCAAAGTCTATATTTGTTATACATTTCATTCTTTTGGACTATATTGCTAAGATGCTTGACAAATCCAATTGTAATGGTCACACAGGCAAAATTTAACCATGTACAAAAAAATCTATAAAATTAACAGTTTTATGTATTTACAGTCTATTTTGTATTGTTTTATTGGTATATAGTATAGCTGTATGTTGTCTTAACCCTTTATCAGGCAAAGAACTAAAAAGAAAAGAGAAAAAAGTTGCAAATTTACTAGATTAATTTTTCTCGTAGATTTGCCACTTTAATCTCGTAAACTTTTTTCTCAAACTATTATTTTCGTATGTTTTTTTTTTACACATTCTGGCTGTATGTAATATCCTCCAATATTCTCTAGGGTTGAAATTTGGAATTTGCAAGTATTTCAATGAGTGTCCTATTAAGGTTAAAGTGGTGAATCTGGGAGAAAAAAATTGCTTTTTTTCCCACTTTTTTCTTTATTTTTTTATTTTAAATCTGCGACTTTTTTTTCTTGTAGATTTGCCACTTTAAATCTAGTAACTTTGCAACTTTTTTCTCGAAATATTACCTGAAATTACCAAATAATAGTTCTTTGCCCGATAAAGGGTTAAATACAAAAACATGTATAAAACTGCATCACCATGTAGTATGCAGTGCTATTCTGAATATGAATCACCTTTCTCTCTCTCTCTCTCTCTCTCTCTCTCTCTCTCTCTGTCTGTCTGTCTGTCTCTCTCTCTCTCTCTCTCTCTGTCTCTCTCTCTCTCTCTCTCTCTGTCTGTCTGTCTGTCTCTCTCTCTCTCTCTCTCTCTCTCTCTCTCTCTCTCTGTGCCATGTAAATATGTTTATCCATTTGTATTTTCTGCTTGTATAAGATAAATGTATTCACATTCATATGTGCAACACTTTCAGGAGTGTTTGTATTTATATTTGGTTTAATACATCAGTACAGTATGTGCATGTTGCCTTGTGTGTGTGTGTGTGTGTGTGTGTGTGTGTGTGTGTGTGTGTGTGTGTGTGTGTGTGTGCTGGTGCTATCAGCAGCTAGCATCATCATGTGTGTGTGTGTGTGTGTGTGTGTGTGTGTCTGGCAGGCTGCTGCCAGTCTGCAGCTGGAGATAAAGTTGTGTCCTAGAGGAGAGAAGGAGAGAAGGCAGGCTGCATCCAGCCTCTCTCTCTCTCTCTCTCTCTCTCTCTCTCTCTCTCTCCTTAATCCTCCCTCTCTCCCTCTCATCCCTCCCTTGTTCCTTCTCTCCATCCTGCTATCTCCCCGTGCTTACCACCTCTCAGACCTGTGTCCTTCAATACACCACTCTCTCGCTCCTCCTATCTCGTCTTCGCTTCTTCTTTTTTTTTCTCCTTCCTCCTGCTGCTCCTTCCTTCTGCCCCGTCTTCCTACGTTTTATTTTTTATTTCTCTTTCCATCTGCCCTGCCAAACCAATTCTATATCAACCTCTCTTTCTCCCCCCACTGCTCCTGCATCTGTCTCTATATCTCACTTTCTTTTTATTTTGCTGAGCTCAGATGGTGGATCACCATTTTCTCATAGAGCTTCTGTCTTGATGTGGGCTGGATGTAGTAGATGTAGCTGTAGATGTAGCTGATGTAGAGGCTTCTCTGCTCCATTTTTTCCCTCTATATTACTGATTCTGTTTGCATGCTGTTGTTGAAGCTTTATTATTGTGAACGTCTCCAAAAAAATCAAGGTTTGAACAAGAAATTGCTAAATTCACTGAACATATGCTGTTGTTCATTAGATGGAGGACTAAATACTAAAAGATAAAAGACTAAAGGAAAGATGTTTTACATAACCACACACACACACACACACACACACACACACACACACACACACACACTTACCAAACACTAACCCTCTCTTTGCCTTCTTGATTTAGCACCAAGTGTCACAGAACAGATGTTAGAATAATAATCATTCATAATTTTAAGTTGAAGCTAAAAACCTGCCATGTGGAAGGTTAATGACACCTTTTGTTTTTGTGGCAGATCCAATATATATATTGATATATATAATATTATATTGATATTATTATTGGGGATTAGATATGTCTTAGATGTTGAACATTGTAATATCGTTAGCATAAGGTTCCTGGTTTTAAAGGCTAATGATAATAAATATTTTGTGAAAGAATTAATAGTCAATCCGACAATTAAAATAGTGGGGTATTTAGTAAAACAATATTGATATTTTACTTTCTCTATATTGCCCAGCTTGTGTTGGAATGTAATTAAGTACAATTATCTCAAAATTGTACAGTACTTGAGTAAATGTACGCTTGTCATATTTGTCATATTTTGTCACATATTTAACTTTTTTACTTCTACTACACTATATTTTAGAGGCAAATATTGTACTTTTTACTCCTCTACATTAAGCTGCTAGCTTCAGTTACTTTTCATTCAACATGAAAAACATAATCAATTTCATAATATTACGCATTGTTTATAAATTCAACCTTTATTTAGGAGTTAAAATGAGCCCTACAGTAAAATGCTGCTTCTATAAAAAGCATCAGAAATAATTATAGAACAATATATTTGGAATATGTATAAAAATCTGAGTAGGGCCATTCTGCATAATGAGTACTTTTACTTTTGATACTTTTTTACTGAGTTCTTTTTGATGCTGATACTTTTGTTCTTCATCTAAAGTAGGTTTTGAATGCAGGACTTTTACTTGTAGTGGAGTATTTCAGTGTGGTATTAGTACTTTTACTCTGAATACTTCTTCCACCACTGGTTGGTACATATGGCCAGTTGAGGAGCAAGTAAACATGTGCTATTTTTTTTGTTTACTCCTTTCTATCAGCCTGTTTTCCACCTGTAGGGATAAGATGGTGTTTTAATTTCCCATGCTAAAAGCATTGGAAGGCTTTGAAGATCACAGAGGAACATTCCAGCTATCAGAGACATTTAGAAATGCATTTATTGCCTTGGTAATTAGAGAAACAGCCACTGCTCTCGCCTGTTAAGAAAAGTACACCACTTTGGAAAGCATGCGATTAGTGTTTAGATTGATTTTCTACCTTTTAGAGTGCCATTACTTCTTATCCATCCAGCCATATGAAAATCACCTGACAGAGACTGGAGGTGATCCATAACTTTAAGTTTGTTTCTGTTTAAGTGATGCAGGGACATTTTTGACATTTAGTCCTTGGTGGTATGTTTTAGAAATGTGAGATTTGATAGGAACCTGTCAAACAGCCATCACATTAATGCAAGAAGCTGTTACATTATTTCTCCCCAATGCCTGACTTCTTGAGTGCACATCTTTTGAATGCATTGCTTGTAGGCAGCCTTCATCCAAATATCACACATCAAGGCTTCGATAATTGTATCATAAAGGAGAAATTTGTGCACATTTTATTTACTGCTGAAGTGTTTCTTCAGGTAAAACTGCCTTTCCGACGGTCAGCAGCGTGGTTCAGAATGTATCATGTGGAATTACCAGATCAAATCACCATGTGAACGCTGTGGTTAGTAGACTCTTATGTAATCATGCTTCTTTAATTTGTTGCGGGGCAGCGATTTAACTTCAAGGACTTTAGATCTGCAGTAACTTTAGGCACATTTTTTTTTTATTATTGACTTAACTGACATTAAGACTTCTCTGTGACTCCTCTGTGAACTCAGCTCTCTGGCTATTGGCAGTCTCTAGAGTGGGAATGAATCAACAGACTTCTACTCTACACTTAGAATCTGTAGCTTTTCCAAAATTGAGAAGTCTCCTCTCCTCTTCCATGCTGTTCTCTGGTACCGGAGCGAGTCCTGCACTATCTGGACCGTTTCTATCTGATCTGGACCATATAGAGATTAATGCGTCTACACTTGGATACCATGTCTAATCTATTGGGATTATTTAGTTTGAATTGTGAGCCAAATTTATTGTGTCTCTTTGTGTCCAAATATCCAGACACAGATTCTGTCTGTGAGAATGATTGTCCCCTGCCACTGTCATTAACATTTGCATTTCAATAGTCCTCGCTTGATTGAACACCAACAGCAGCATAAGTGGTTTGGCAGGGCAATTTCCTTTTTGCTTCAAAACAAACATCCATACTTATTGATGTTTCTCTTCATCAGAAGCGAGACTCAAACATTGTCTGTTGCTTTTGCTTTGTCTGCTGGAAAATATTTCATCTATACTGTGGTTTCCATATATTATCTTTCCTTTATGTTTGCTCTTTCATTGCATTCTGTATCACTGATGCCAAATCTTTTCATCATCCAGTTTCTTTTTTATTCCAGTGTGTCTCCGGGGATCTGTCAGTCGGTCAGTCCACCACTTGGGTCCAGACTGAAATATCTTAAAACTATTTGATGGATTGCCATGAAATTCTGTACAGATATTCATGTCTCCCAGCGGATGAATGCTAATGGCTTTGCTGATCCAATGACTTTTCCTCTAGCGCCAACAACTGTTTAATTTATCAAGAGAAATGTGTCATCTTCCTGATGGATTGACACCAAATTTGGTAAAAGGACTTTGATGATCCCCTGACTTCTCCTCCAGCACTCCACCAGGTTAATAGTTGTGTTTTTAGTGAAATGTCTCAATAACTGTTGGATGGATTGACATTAATTTGGCACAGCCATTCATGTTCTCCTCTGGCTAAATTTACCAAAATACTAGTTATCCCATGAGTCAGTGTCTATAGTGGCTGTTTTTGATTGGCTGTGATTATGGCAGGAGCAAAGGAAGGAAATAGGTGATATGGTATAAAGAGCGACAAAGTTCACATGGTGAGAATGTTGGAGTTGATAGACGAGTCAAACAAACAGGACTTTGTTCGAGTAGACCAATAAAACCAAACATAGGTTCATTTATGGAACATATTTAATTTAATGTATGTAACATGTACGTAACATACTAAGGTAATATATGTAACGTGTCAATTTATGTCATATACGTAATATAGCTGAACTTACGATGGAAACTTAACATACGGACAAATTTACTGATATCAGCAAACACAGGACTTTGACCCAGAGGACGACTGTCTGTGTCCTGAGATAAAAAAAAAAAAAGGTAATCATAAGTATATACGTATATGAAACATGCTTACATTTTGTCATGATAGGGTAGGGTTTTAACCCAAACTATGATCTATTCCTGAACCTAAAAATATAGTTGTGGTTCATAAACCTAACCAGCCTTTGGCCATGTCTAGAATGGAAAGGTTGCCAGTTCAGGAAATGCTCCTGTGGGTCATTTAGACCAGCTGTTCTCAACCTTGGGGTCCCGACCCCAATTGGGGTCGCGAGATGATTTCTGGGGGTCGCCAAATCATTTTGGAAGTCAGCTCTGTCTCCACTGTGTTAAAGTGTTCATGTGTTAATGTGTTCTAATCTTTTGGGTCACTTAATGTCATTTTTTTGTCATTTTGTGTGTTTTTTGGTCATTTTGATTCCTTTTTTTTGGTAATTTTTGTGTCTTTTTTTGGTAATTTTGTTTCTTTTTTGGGTCATTTTGTGTCTTTTTTGGGTGATCTGAACCGTGCATGTGAGATTGTGTTCAGTGAGCGTGGGTCGCGGACAACATGTATGTTAAATTGGGGGTCGCATCAAAAAGGTTGAGAACTACTGATTTAGAGGGTAGGAACAACAACCGATGTGGTCAGGTGGGTTTGAAGGACTTGTTGTGCTATTTTAAGCATGCTATCATGCTGAAGTTAGCATTTAGCTCAAAGCACTGTTGTTTTTTCCCTTTACGTCTTCGACTTCTGTTTCTTGTCATGTTCTATGGATGTGTGATGAGATTATCTGTGATCCTCAGATGACATCAGCTTTCAGAAAAGGTGACATGATTAGTCTTTCCATCAACATGAACACATGCAACAGAGATCCTGTTTTCTGACCCTGCCGTCCATCTTTCTGCACACTCATTGACAGTAAGCAAATGGTGCCAGGCTGCAGTCATTGCCAGGGCAGATTCATGTGATGTGACATCAGTCTTCTCATATTAGTCTGTTGTGGCTGTCCTTTCCTGATTGTCCTCCCAGATAGACACTGTTATGACCGCTGTGTCTCATTCAGGTGTCATGTTGTGTGACAGTCATTATCAAAAGTGACCATTGCTTTTTTTGTCCAATGTCAGAGCCCCTGATCTGGAGTTCACCTTTCATACAAAGGGAACATGTTTTTTTCCATTGTCTTACTTTTTCTTTCCTTCCCCTTTGTTTTGCCCCTTTTCATTTCCAGCCCCCCGTTTCTTCTCCATGGCTCTCTCTATATATCTGTCAGTGCACGAGGCGAGGAGAAGAAGTGAAGCAGACAAGAAATATATCCCTGTGAAAGACAGGTCTGGATAAATAAAGAAGAGGTATACTCAGCCCTACCCAAGAGGAAAGGCTGGGGGGAGTCGAGGGAGGCTTTTTTTTTTCTCTTTTCCTTAAGGCAGCTGTCAAATTTTGAGAGGATGATGAACAGGGGAGAAAAGGAGGTAAAAAGGAGGAAAAGCTGAGGTGAGCGGTGTTAAGGGAGGGGAGATGTGGGCTGGATGGGTGATAATGAGATAGCGACCACGTCTGTTGTTAAAGGAGTTGAGGAGGATGCAACATGGCTGCACCAGTGATAGAGACGCTGAGTGTCTTGGTGAAGGTGTTGCACTGACTGATGCATTAAGTGCCAAACATAGGGTGACCATATTTAGATTTCCAAAAAAGAGGACAATCGGCACGGCATCGAGACACAAATTCAGACAGGCTTCTCGGAGGTTGATGAACATGCTTTATTATGCTTCAATGGTGCAAAATTAACTTCTGTAATAAAATAAAATGAAATCTGTAAAAACTTATAACAAAATAATAGCTCTCGTAGACTCTTTTCAAATAAATGAATAAATAATATGAAATCATGTTCTAAATATGAACTCTTCTGTTAGAAAATCTAGCTTCAACAATATATCTCATAATAACTGCAATAAGATAAATAATAGAAGAGTCTCACAAAGATCACAAAGAGCTTTGAGATCTCCAGCACCTTTATTAGACACTGAGACATATGAATAAAAAATAAATAATGCCCGGACATTATAAATAATGTCCGGGCAAAAGAGGACGCTTGGTCACCCTAGCCAAACACCATCTTGTATGTCAACCTAATCCAGATTCTATCTCTGGCTTTAGACATACACCAGTTTCTTTTTCTAAATTTGGCAGATTTTGGACGTCATTCTTGTTAAAAACCAAATAACCCCAAAATGTCAGCTTTTCAGGAGCTGTTTTTCATTTTATTAATTAGTTTTGAAAAGGTGTGTTAAACCCAAAGGCTATTTCCTCAATCCACACAGGAGCACAGGATCCCTCAGTGAAAGTGAAAACATGAAAAACCTAAATTGCAATAACAAGTTTTTCACCTGACAGCCATGATATGTCAAATTTCCTCAGTTTTAATGGGGCCCTCATTTACATCATGCTGTCAGGACTCTTAAGTAGACCTATTTTAGTGTTCAAAATTGAAACCCTGAAAAGGATGGAAATTAAATTTGGGCATACTGGTGCACCTATATGTATTAGTCTTGATCTGACTTCATTTGAGTAACTCTTTTAGACGAGCATGACAACTCCTACTAAGATTAAAGCTCTTTTTTCAGTGACTTCCTCCCACAAGAAAGAGTGTTTTCCCCAAGTGCTGCTAGCTGTCTGAAATATATCCATTCTCACATTAGTAGCAAAGCTTAACTCATCTTTCTATACTGTTGGTTATCAATGGTCTGTGTGTAGTGATGTGATGTTTAGAGGTATGTAAACCTGAAGGCATCATTTCTACTAAAGTAGAGCTGAGAATAAAGTCGTATTAAAGCTTACAGAGTGTGTTGTGATAATGGCATTACAAGAATTATCGGCCGTGGAACATCACCTCATTTGTAGTTTAACTGTGTTCTGTCTGCTTATTTTTTTCTGAACATTAAAGCACATTAGACAATACAGGGATAGTTGAAGGAATTTAGAAAACTGTTTAAGCTTTCAGCTCGGCCATTTGTGTTTTTAACAAGATTATTGGCTGTCGTCCTTATTTGCTCGTAATTGTCTTTGAATTGGAAATGTACTTGGCAAACCCAGTGTTTTAGAATTCAGTTTGGCAAATCCAGCTTCCCCTTAGTATGGGATTACTTTTTCAGCAGAAACAGGGCAGTGTCTGCTTTATCCCAGGATTTCCTCTTCTGTGGTTTCATCAAAGAGCTGCAGATGTAGACAGCCAACACTGTTTTATTGTTTCTAGTAACATAACCTACTGATACTTCTGGCTGCCACTTATTATTTTCATTAGCTGCCTTTTTCCAGCACTTATGATAGTGTTCATGTGTCCATCCCCCTGTCATTGAGCAGCTTTCTGTACAGACTGACCATGTCACCTATTGGTTTGTCAACTACCAATTTGGCATTCAGGCCATTGCGATATTGTTTTTTGGCCACGGACATCTTGGTTTTTTGGAGACAGAAGTGACCACATTGGGACAAATGGGTTGAGTAAGCACTAGCTGGTTCTTTTGATTGGCAAGGTGGAAAAAAATAAAGCCAGCTCACTAGGCAGCCATGCTCCTAAAGCATATCCTGCTTTATCAACTGTTGTACCCTCAAAGAAATAGCAATTGAGACCATAAACTCATTGGGAAAATGTTGACTGAGGTAATAAATCGAGACTGGTCTCCCCTCAAAAACATCAATATAGGGCGTTTTTTCATACTACTCACATTTGTGTTTTTGACTGTCCTCCAACGCCTTCTTGCGGTGATAGTAGTATTGATTGATGGTGATGCAGAGTTTAAACGGGGGATTTGACACTCGAGGCAGGAGGGATCGAATAAACGGCAGAATTCCCCCAGTAAATGTATGTAACTTCCATTTAATTTATGTAACTTACGGTAGTCACATCACCCTCGTAACTACTTCCGGGATTTACGTACATTGATTTACTTTTTAAACTGTCTTTTATAACGCCTTACCAGGAAGTGTTTTGCCCAACCCTAGGTTGGTGGTTTTGTTGCCTAAATTCACAGAAACTGCAACCTTTTTTACTACCATACGTGTGTGTATAATGACGTGTGTGCTGTTTTTAGAACGCTCCGAGGTACCAGGTATGGTATGAGATGTGAACCACTCGTTTTGACGAGTCCTCATATGTGTCATTATGGGTGCCATTGACAAACGGTCTAGTCTGTCGTTAAGTTTGGAGATCTTGTTGAGTAAATCATTTGTCTAGTAGTGTCACAATCTCATAGACTTCTACAGAATCTGACTTCTTTCTGCAGCCAGTGCAGCGGCCCCTGCTGGCCTTTACAAAGACAGCAGGTTAGTGACTCCACCTTTCAGCCTGGTGGTTTGGTTTGGCTGTGCTCTGTTAGAAACATGACAGATGTCACCATTGGATGAACCATTATGACTCCTTCTTTAAGCATAGAAACGCTATTATAGCAGCAATTTGTGGGACTGGAAATGTTACCATGTGGCTGGTAATGTTGAGGGCCAGCGATAATGTTCCTCTGTAATAACTATGGTTTTAATGTTAGTGTGTTGCTAAATTACAGTGTGGAGGAGTTTTTTGTGGGCAATGTCCAATTGAGCATGTGTTTGTTGTGTAAAATGGCATTTATTAAGACACCGGAAAAACGGTGGCACTTTTCCATTTTCCAAACAAAACAGGCAAACTCCTCTCCATTACACACTCATGGTTGGAAGCGTGATTCATTGGTTTTACTTAAAATGCACCTTTTTACGACAATAGCACTTTAATACCAGTTAAACATAGCAGTGATTGAACAATTACTGCAGCTTTTTGTTTATAATAGCCAATCTTGTTCCAAACCTCCTTGTTTACTTTGCTGTTTTGTTTCAGCTTTATATGTCATGTGGGAGGATGTGGGGGAACAATTCACTTTCAATTTTTAGACAGCAGAACATCAAAATGCATTTGCATTTATGTAATTTTATAACCAATTTAACCAGAGTGGGCTGGCTGTTTATCATAGTCCATGATCCTATCCAGACTTTACATCCTGACTGACACACACTTCATGTGCAGATCTATATGGTCCACATTAGAATGTAGATTCATACATGTATTTCTGCATCTACGCCTGCAGGAAGACGTGGTTAGATTGCCGCTTTAAGCCACGTCAATGAAAAGATCTATGTGAAAGTAATATGATGTGATTTGAAAGATGAGAACAAATTTTAAATATGAGCTCCGAGTCAGTAAATGACATAAATCAAACATCTGTCAACATAGGCAAAAAAATCTGGTAACGCTTTATATGAAGGTCCTTGTAATAACCATTAATTAACAAGTAATAAGGCCCTTGTAAGTCCTTACAAGATGCTTATTAACATTATTGTGTGTTTATAAGCTTATATAAGTGTTAATAATGGCATTACAAACACCCATGACCCACCCATTATGTCTTTGCCATGCCTTTATTAATCTTATTTTGTTTGCTTATTGATATTAAAATATACTTTATTGCTCATTTATTATAAGTTAACTATAAGTTAACTATGCTTTTTGCAACTAAGCGAAAACAATGCCTTATTACTTGTTAATTAATGGTTATTAAGGACCTTATTATAAAGCATTACCAAAAATCTTTATTATTTAAATAATTATATATATATTGGCATCATTGGTGCTATGAATTCACATAGTATTCTGGTTCTTTAGCAGATAGTCAAGCAGAGCTGCAGTCCTGCAGCATACAGACACATCTAGCACCTGGTCAATAGCTGGGGGTCAAAGGTCAGCTCTCCTCTGTGACCCTGTGGGTGTCACAGCTTCACAGTGGACACGCCAACTTTAACCTTTGAGCCCCAAGCTGAGATGTGACACGCGTCAGACAGACACAGGGAGAAAGGTCACACACACACACACACACACACACACACACACACACACACACAGACACACACACACACACACATGCAGGTGCTGGGTAAATTCATGTCCCATTCAAGGTCTTGGTGCAGTTCTTGCTGACATGATGGATATTGGTGTGTGTTGTGTTTGCCAGTTCAATATCTCCCCCACCTTCCACCATCTTAGACTGTTTCTGAGCCTCACATGTGTGTGTGTTACCATGGATGGAGGACTGAATGGGCATACTGGGCACATGCCCAGAGGGCAAAGTGTCCATACCCACAAAATGTCCCCACAAGAGAGAATTACCAACCAGGAAGATACTCAAGATGACCACAAAGAAACATGAAATGGCTAAAAAGAGACACAAAACGACTACAAAAGTATCTAACCTAATAACAGCCAAGAGATTCAAATCAGCTGCAAAGAGACACAAAACACAATAAAAAGGGGCAAACTGACCACAGACAGACATAAATGGAATATAAAGAGACACAAAACAACTATAAAGAGATCCAAACGGCTATTAAAAGACACACAGAGGCTAACAACTCACGGCCATGTGACACATACGACACTTTACAACCAGGAAGAGACTCCAAATGACCACAAAGAAACTTAAAACAACTACAAAGAGACACAAAATGATGACAAGAATACCAAAACAACTACAAAGAGATCCAAACAGCTACTGAGAGACACAAGGAAACTCACGACTCCCGACCATATGACACATATGACACTTTTCAGGAAGAGAAAATCAAAAAAACAATATGACTATAAACAGGCATTAAACAACCACAAAGAGACAAAAGGTGACTAAAAGAGACTCTCAAGATGACTACAAAGAGAAACAAAACGACTGCAAAATAAACCAAAGACAAAAAATACCCCAAAAAGTTCAAAACTATTACAAAGTGACACTAAAAACTACAAAGAGAGAGGTTAAACAGTGTGTGTCCTGCTCCTATATAGCAGAGAGGTGATTGGGCCTTTGCATGCTGGTGCCCAGAGGCCCATTGTCTGATAATCCGCTTGTGTGTGTGACTTCTAAATGCAAGAATAAATATGCACACATATTTGAATATTTTTTGACATTTATCCTTTGACTATAAGACCCACATAAACAATAAAACCTGAATCCCTGTGATAAAAAGCCCATATTGGAGGAAAAGGACCAGGCAGGATTTTCTCATCTCTCCATCCCTGCGAGGAGATATGGTCCACATAAAGATGTGAACAACACACTAACACAAACACACAGTCCACAGTAGTAGGCCGTACCTGCAGCGTCAGCTTTTCCTTGCCTCGGCTCCTGTCTTCCCCTTGATAGCGAGTCCTAAAAAACAAGGAGAGGAAATAGAGTGGGAGAGGAGATAATGAAATAAATACCCTGCCTGGCAACACTTCAAAGAGAGAGGGAGAGCTTGATCTGCTCGACTGCAGCTAGAGAGGGAAGAGATGTTACATAAAGAGAAAAGATTGGGAGATAACAGCAACCACCACCTCCACAACCGCACACAAACACAAATAGATTCACACGGAGAGGCACGTTAATAAAGTTTGACTGCTTCTTAGCTGGATAGTTAAGAATCATAGCCTGTGTTATGAAACATTTTGAATCACGGATCAGCCTTAGTTAGTAATATGATATCGGTTTCTTATTATCCTCAACATAAACAAGTTATTCCACCACTTTAGCCATGCACCGTGAATGAAAAAGCTGTCAAAGCTGAGCAAAGCGTGATTCACGTTTATTCCTGGTGTCGTACAAGCATGGGCTTTCTCTCGCATCATGCACTCACGTTGTTTATTATTCATATATTCATGTAATACATGCATGCAGGCGGACAGAGGATGTGCCCGTTTTAAAATATTCTCAGACATCCACAGGACTGCATGTGTGCGTTATTTCATGTGAATATAGTTCTCTGCACCATACTCACTCTGTTCTGATTTACATGCACAGGGGCTTAACATACACATGCATAATGTCACACACACACACACACACACACACACACACACACACACACAATCCAAACATGCTCTATATGTGTTAGCATAAACAGGTGTCCTTTCTTCAGAGACATTTTAAGAAATAAATGTCCACCTGATGGATGGCTCTTCCATTGGTTCACACACCCCCATGCATACAGTACAGAGAGTTACGGTGCGTTCAGACCGGACGCGTAGCGAATATTTCGCGCGACAAGATTACATACAAAGTCAATGCAAACACGCGAATAGACGCGAATTTTTGCCGGCGGCGCGAATCACGGGTTTCGCGCGACACGAATGCCGCGATTGACGCGAATTTCGCGGTGCGAATGAAACAACGCGAATTCGCGTGAGTTCAATAAATTCAACTTTGGCGAAATATTCGCGTGACGCTGTGTCGGGTCAGCCTATCAGCGTTGAGACTCTGGACGACAGTGTCCGAGATACATACATGAGAGAGAGGAGAAAAGAGGCAGGAAGGAGGAGTAGGTCGGCAGGAGGGACAGGAAAAAGGTGGAAGTACTCTGCGGTCCTCTCTCCGTGCTGAGTGCACCTCCGGATGATGTCACTCACCCAGACACGACGGCAGAGCAGGTACAGGGACGCTATGCTTGTAATGTCAGCCATGGTTGATGACAGAATGAAATGGAGGCAATTATTTGGCGCTAAATAGTCTCTTGGGCGAAAATTCGCGTCGCGTTACTCGCGCGAGTGACGCGAATTAAATTCAATTCTCGCGCGTATCAATTCGCGCGAGTAACGCGACGCGAATATTCGCTACGCGTCCGGTCTGAACGCACTGTAACACACACACACACACACACACACACACACACACCATCCTGGCCCTTACACTCCATTTTTCCCTTTAACTGTAACATTTCTGTTGACACAGACAATAAATTCAGCTCTGCTAGGTTTTTATCCCTCATCCCGGGGCCACAATTACATTAAGTACACTATTGCTTTGTGTGACATATTGTCTTTTTTAATGAATGTCTCTCCATGCAGTGCACTTTCTGCTCAATCAATGACTTTTGGAACTTAAAAGCTTCTTTAATGCCCTCTACATTCCATTCAGATGACTTGGCTTTTCGTGCAAAGTGGCGTTTGGTAATTCTTCAATATTTTAGTCCAAATTCAGTAGGGAAATCAGAGATTCAAGAATCAGATTGGAATCAATTGCTGCACAGACTCTGCCTTGAAAAGGAATCATTAGCTTGCAAGATTTTCCTTCAAATGCAGTCGCAGAGGAATTGGAAATCTCATTTTGGTGGCTTTGTTGCATGTACAATACCTTTGATCAATACGTTTGTTACTGTTTATTCTGATGACACACATATTGTAGATGCATTGTGCACTGTGTCAGACATAAAGTGCATCAGTATGGATTTCCCTTTTCTTCTTTTTTACTTTTATTTGGCTGTTTTGCAAGTTACATCCTCAACTATCCAGGGACGTTTATGCAAAAATTGTCCAATAAAATAAAAAAGCAATATATGGTCACGTTTCAATCTAAAAATGGCAGATTCAATGCATTTCAATTGGACAAGGAAACTGACATGTTTGCAGAATGTTTAAAAAGTAATTGAATAAGTTGCATGATATCACATCTATGAGAAAAATAAGTTGTTCTTTTCTAATCCAATTACCAAGTTGCAAATATAAAAATGCTCCAAAAAAATTAAATAGGTTGATTTCAGTCTGAAAAGCAGAGTGCCCCCCCCCCCCCCCCCCCCCAAAAAAAAAGGATTTGATGTCCTTGTCCAACTATCAAGACCAAAATTAATTAGAACTATACAAAATCACATTCATATGAGAAATCTGAACACATATTTTGATATGATGGCCAGGATTTTTTCATTTATTCATTTAATTTCTCTTTGCTGTCTGCAAATCTTGGCACCAATTAATGATCATATCTTTTTTCAATAAAATGAAACTATTTTCTGGGCCAATAATAATGTGATCGCATTATTTATTTGATAACAGTAATTTAGCTTCTGCTAGATTAATTCTACTTCAACTCAGCTGTAATTTTGAGGATTTCATATTAGTTTTTATTCCCCTTTTACGGTTATCTTTTCAAACGTTATTTAACACAACTCATCGAGGAATACTTAGATGGGAACTAAGTTTCCATCCAAGTCTGTGTCTCAGCCTCCCTCACCCAATTTCTTCTTTATTTCTAATTCCACTCCATACCATACATCTGTGTTGTCTTGAGGGAGAAAAAAAGAAAAAGAAAGAGCTTGTGTAAGCTGATCTGTTGGCAGGGATAAACTACGGAGAAAAGCCGATCACCCTCTTCCTCAATCTGTGATTCTCTATTTCACAATGAAACCCAAATTCCCTGCAGGCCCAGCACAATACTACGAGGCCCTTTTCCAACTTCTTATTGGACACCAGCGCCACCTCACACACACACTGAGACAGATTTATGCAGATGTAAACATGCCAGTGTGTTCTGCACACAAAGGGACAGTCTGCTTCCCTTTCACTTCAACAGAATATGACTGTGTGCGCATGTGTGTCGCATCAGATTCTGTCCAAGCACTCAACAGATGGTGACATTTAGTTTTCCCCACCATGACAACAAGGTTAAGGGTGTGAAGGAGCCTGAGTGGGTGTGTTGGGGTTTGCAGGGTCAAGCCTGACACATGCTTCCGCATCTGTTGATATACGTCGTGTGAAAAGTCCCCATCAGTTAATTAGTGCAAATAATAAAAGTTTGGGAATGCATTAAAGCAAATAACATGAGCAACAACAGGAAAAGGGCTGCCTTACCCTAAGAGCTACTCATTAGGAACAGAGTCGAGTACGTGATGTGTCTTTGAAGGCAGTTATAATTGCCTAAAGCTATCATACTATCACACATTTATGTCGTGGCAAATAGTATATTTTTATATCATGGTGTTAAACTATACATACACTGGTAGAGTTAATTAAACTCTGGATAGAGTTAATCCATTATAATTAACTCTCAATCGATAAATAGTTGTTGTCAAATCCGAGTGTAAAAAGGAAGCGTCACTAAATCAAACCTGTAAGTGTAAATTTTTAAATATTAACTCTGAACTTCTTACTCTAAACTCTGATCCTGTATTTCACACCGAACAACAGTCTGCTGGAGATAGAGCTACATCTCAACTTTTACCGGTTACACTGTTCAGCAAGTACATGAAGTATCTGATAATATTGTATTTTAATATTAATATTACTCTTCGGGCACCCGGCCATTTTGCAGTGGTGAGCCACGGTAACTTTACTGGTCAAGCTGTCACTAACCACCCAAACACCTGCTAATAGCTTAATGAGCTAGCGGTTAGCCAGCGGTTAACTAGCGGTTAACTAGCGGTTAGCATGCATGCTGGTCTCACTGTAACATAAAGTAAACGGTAAGTTTGGCTTGACGTTTTGGCTGAGTGAGACCAGTAATGCATTTGTAACCATAGATATAAAACGTGATAAGATGATGCTATGGTTGGGAGCTGCTAGCTAGCGTGCTAAAGTGGTGCTAAGGCTAGCAAGCCCTTTGTCCAAAGTCATTTCTACATTTTTTTGTTGAAATATAGACAGATGCACCTGTATGATCTAGCCAGAGTTGTGGACTTACATTGTTGTAAGTCCACAACAAATGTTTCCAACAATTTTCAAACAGAGAAATCCATAATGTTAATCATGGGCACACTACATGACTATCACCTGTCAATGGTGGTGTGTTTGTTTAACTTTGGGCCTATATTTTAACCGGATGAAAGAATTTGGATGTCTGGATCATAAGTTATCAGATAAATAAACTGTGTGAATGATAGCAGCAGCTCGGCTCCAGACTCTGAAAAACATTGGAGAAACACAGTTTTAAAAACAGCTAAACAGCTTTATTAAGTGTTAATACAGATTTTAATCACTGGGTTCTTTTTTTTTTTTGAGAAGAGGAACTCTCTGTGGATAATTCAGCATGTGGTAAAAAAAAAAAAACCCTCAAAAAGCTGAGCAGCAGCTCGGCTAGCAACCCCTCTACTGAAACACAGATTCCTAATATTAAACTGCTTTGTTCAGGCTTCACCAGTTTTAATCACAGGTCTGTTTGTTATGGATGATTCTGCTCCCAGTGAACAAATAGTGCAGCTAGTGTTGCACTGGGAGGACACTGACCTTTGGGAAACGGTGCACATTGTAATTTGTTGTATGTTGTTGAAAAAAAGGCAGAAAAAAGAGGGGATGGGGCAATGAACACACTGCCACTGTGCAAGCCAACTTCATCCGTTTGCCTCTC
The DNA here is from genome assembly GCF_030273125.1 of Centropristis striata. NCBI lineage: Eukaryota > Metazoa > Chordata > Actinopteri > Perciformes > Serranidae > Centropristis > Centropristis striata. The sequence goes on from NC_081530.1 coordinate 635,899, forward strand.
CTCATCTCCAACAATCGTTTATTCGCTCATGTGAAACAATGACCATTATAAACAAATATTGATAATGATGGCCATGTTAATGCAAAACAGATCAATATTGAATTTCCGGTTATTACATATATTATAACATATTGAATAAACGTTACATGGCAGCAAATTGTTCTTAAAGACTGTGAGACCATCTAATAATTAGCTGACATTTGTTCCTATTGGGCCAGTTGAAAGATGTAAATATATTAGAGGAGCACCTGCTAAATGAGGTGTAATTTTCTTAGAGCAATGTGAGATGACACATCAATGAATTTTTACAACAATCATTACTAATTGCATTGTCATGTCTTGTATTTATTGAGTAAGTGTAGATAATGACACTAAGGTATAAGAGATGATGTGGCAGTAAGCTAACGGTTGCTACAGGGTTGGATAACAGCTTCCTGATCACGTTGATGATGCAGTGCTGGTCATTTTTGTGCTCATATTCACAGTGTATATGTCTGGCTCTCTTTTGCTGCTTATTACAGATTTTATGGATCTTATATGGGTGGAAATTGCAGTTTAAGAGTCACTAATTGTGTCAAGTTACTTTCCATTTACACCTTAAACAAATATGTATTATCTCCCGGACTCCGTGAGACTTTCTTACATTGCATTCTTCAGCTGTCAAATTGTCCTTTCTGCTGCTAACTATTGCCTTCTTTTATTGCTATCTTCTTTACTTACATCTCATCTTTAGATTCTTTGCATTCAAGAGCAATACAAGGAAAAAAGAACCTCAGGCTCACATAGTACGACAGTTTGTACGTTAAAAGCATTCCAGGAGTAATAAGAGTAATGTCATGATGAAGTGGGTACATTGGGATACCTTTGACTGCCTCTTCTTCAATCAGTTCGCGTTTCAGCCAAAGTGACTCCAGCAGTGGAGAACTCTGTCTGCTACACTAGGCTAATATCAGTGAAACTCCTCTTTATGAACAACTCTATTGGCTTTGTAAATGAAACTACCGACGGATAACTTTACTTCATCTTATCAGAGTTTGCTGAAATTCTGTAACGTGGTGCAGCATGTGTTCGTTGGCTGGCTTGTTCTTGAATGTGTTGCTCCATTAGTCTTTGGTTGATGGCATATAATAGTGGTTTGGAAAAAAAAAACATATCAAAGAGGGCAGTCTTACTTTACAACAAAAACACAAGATGTATTAGCATTGCATTCATGGCTGCTAATGACCAATATCCCAAACTACCATCACATGTCTTGGAAGTTGTTAAAGTGCCATACATTGGATTTTTCCCCTCTAAAAGCCATGTATGTCATGTGTTGACCCACTCCTCCTCTTGATTTAATGATGCATAATTAATTCCCTGCTCAGTTTCATCACACACTTATAATTTACGCCTTGTTCTTCCATCGGCGCACATGTCACCCATCCAGCTGACGCGTGTGCATGAATATGCATGAGTGCATGGGTGTGTTTGTATGTGTGTGTTGCGTATGCCATAGCCGGGAGACAAAGTGGCCTTTGCTGTGATTGGGGGGGCTTAGTACTGCTGTCTTTTTTCGCAGCATGAGATCCTCTCAGCTTGTCTGCCATTTGTGAATAACTGATAAGGCAAAGTTAAAAGCACTGACTTGATGGTGCGCTGGAGTGAGCTTGATAAAAGGACAAACAGAATACTGACTTCTTAAATGTCAACCAGGCTAAATTAGTTGAACAACATTGGTTCTTCACACTGGTTTACAGCCAAAAGATCTTACTGAGATGAAAGGCTAAAAAGACATGGATTTGTGTAGATGTGGGTAAGTTTGACTTTGAGGGAGGCTGAGATTGCTGAGGGAGGTGAAGCCAAAGATGAGAAGGGGCAGGGTTGACGATTTTATGCTGGAAGCCAAAGAGAGGAACATTTCATGACTTGTTAATCAGTAGGAGAAAAAAAACTCCAAATGCTTGGCACCAGGATCCAGTCTTGAATTTTTGAATCAATCAAGTTAGTATTCAAACGGGTATGGACGTGTGTGCCAGTGTTTGGAATGCAAATTAATGACTTTGTGTTCACTATGTTGTGTGTATGTGTGTGTAAGCTCATAGAAAGACCATGGGCTATGAATAAATACTCCACATCAGAAAACAGACATTCTCTACCAGCAGACTGACGCTACGTTCACACTGCAGCCAAATGTGACACTAATCAGTTTTTTGCTCATATGTGACTGTTGTTTTTTATCACAGTCTGAACAGCACAAATCAGATTTTTTTCAAATCAGATCCAGGCCACTTTCATATGTGGTCTTAAATCGGATACATATCTGATATTTTTCAAAGCGACCTCAGTCTGAACGGTCATGTCGCATTTCATCCGACTTTTACGTCACTCTAGAGCTCCCCGACTGGTCAGAAAGCTCAGGGGAGGTTTGTGTTGTGGGTCAACCCCTTCACTTTAAACAACATATAGAATGCAATATACAGGAGCTTCACCTGCTCTTGAGAAGCAACAGGCTATATTCACATATAACTGCACATTTACTACTTAAGTAACCACAGGAAGTAAATCCTTCCTGTCCCTGTTCTTATAACGCAAAGTTAAAAATGTTGCTCTTGGTCAGTTCTGGGCCGTGACCAGTTCACACTGGAGTCTGATATAGGCCACATTTAAAAAATAATGTTCTGATCTGAGCAAAAAAATTAAATTGAGCATCAAGGCCTGCAGTGGGAGTTGTCATGGTGCTACATCACAACCCTCCCAAAATAACTAACTTACACATAATAGAAGCACATAATAACAAAATAACATAATTTCACATAATAGAAGCACCCTACCCAGGGATTCGGTTAGGTCCGTAGCCCACAAGCTATTTCACTTTATTATTCTGAAAGAACAAGAAATTTCACTGGAAGATACAAGATAAAAGCTATTCATCCAAAAGAGTCTTCTAGACTTCACCCTGTACAGACATGACCACTCATGTTATTACAGATATGAATAGAACATTAATTCATTCACTCAGTGCTGGCATTCAATAAAGCCCACATGATAAGTGGTAATGCATTGTTCTTCAAAATAGCCAGTGCACTTTAAGTCTGTCTCTTTTGTACAACTGACCAAAAATAAATCCTGGGGAGAAAAAAATAAAAAATAAACAAGGTTATGAACTACCTAGGACTTGTATTAGCAGAGATCAGGAAGGATCCACATGGTTGAAAGTTTATCAGATGAACAGCGGTTGACAGTACCAAGGGACAGGATTCTACTTTTCTAAAAGTGTTTTCTGACTTTCTATACAACTTTCTGTGCTGTATCGTGTGAAGCCAGATTCAACAAGGTGGGAGTCAGTTAACTTTGGTTTGAGTGGGCTTTGTTTGACGATAGGTTAACAGTCCACTCGTCGTCTCTCAACTCCAACTCCATTCTTGCTTCTTAAGTTGCTAATCGGACTGTACACAATAACCAGATCAGGTAAAAGGTCGTCAACTATCCAGATTATAGTCGGCTGCACTGGAACCCAAGAGTTATTGGTTGCTGCTACCAGAGACAAAATCATCATCAGGCCGATCAGTTCCAATATTGCTACAACGCTAAGAGGAAATGGATGCAGATAATGACATGGTTTATGGTTCACACCTTAAACCTCTTGCCACCAGTGGACCAGGTTTAGCTTTCTTTGACTTTTTGCCGTCTCACTCTGAAACGGGCTCTTGATTATGCAGTTTGTTGAGCATAATTAATAGGCACAAATGGCTGTTGTATTTTGGAGAAAGTGATAAGCAGATTTCATATAAACTCACTAGCCAAACCCCAGTGAGAACCCCAGGACAATTATTTCATTAGTTACACACTGTGAGGAAAGGTCTGTGCAGGAGAAGTCTGATTTGCAATTCTTTTTTAAATAATAGAGACATTTTTCTTAAATGGCACATTTTTGTGTTAATATGAGTTTTTGTATTTTGTTATTTTGAAAGATGCTTTTGTGATAAATCTCTTTTTTTGCCTTATCATCTGGAACGACAAGACCTCCATAATTGTCAACACATCCAAAAACGAGGAAATCCTTTTTGGTTTATCGCAAAATTGGAATCATCCACCATCGATAAATTAGGATTGTGATAAGATAAGACGAGCTGTTATTGATCCCCTGAGGGCAAATTCAGCTGTGCAGCAGCACCGTGACAGAAATAAGTTGAGATAGAGGAAGTAAAAATAAAAAAAATAACAGGTGTGTAAAACTAAAATGAAAGAAGTACGAATAGAATCAAGAACAATTAATGACGAAATTAGAAGGCAAAAGTGACAGTGATGTGATTGGTAGTAGCAGCCAGATGGTTAATGTTAGAGTACACACTCTGAATATCAGCAGTATGAGTTCAGCAGTACATTTACTCTCTCCTAACGATGAGGGGATTCAACTTTCTATATAATATTTTATAATTCAGTCATTCCAAGTGTGTCTCTTTGTGGTTCCACAGCACGTTACATTGGCATTTCAATGCAGCTAGAAGTGATGCTGTCAAAGCTTTTCAGCATGTGTCCCCATAATGTGGGGTTTCCAGACACGGGCAGATGGATAATTATATAATTGGTGATGGTTCCCATTTGCTTTTACCACCAGGGAGAACGTACAGGGTCCCACTGTGAAGGAGAAACAAATATTAACATTATTTTATCCCAGAGTCTGTTCCAATCATGAATAAATGTAGAGCAGAGAAAGGTCACTTTTTAAAAAAAGTTTGGGTGCAAGATAGTTTTGCAAAGTTTGCTCTGTATCGCTGACTTTATAAACCAATGCCTTGGTACAGTACCATGAATATACAGTGAAATCATGTTTTATTAGGGGACAGTGATACTTTTAGTGCAATTCATTTTCAATGGAAAATGGGTTTAAAGCACCAAGACTACTTTGTTAAGTTAGGAAAACTGACAGGTTAAGGGTTCAAAGAAACATGACTTGCATCCATAACTCCCAAGGTGACACAAAGGGGACATGAACCTTGGTGTCCTGGTTGGAAGCTGGGTTTGTTTGATCCAACCACCATCCCTCACTCCTGCCCAGTAGACAAATCCATCTCTATCTCCTTCCAATATGCAATGAATTAATTTTATGCTGCACTTGAAGGCTACAAAACTTTTTCCTTTATGTGAAATGTTGCTTTTAGACAATGATGTCTAACAATGAAACTTCAAACAAGTTAACACGGCTTAGCTAGCTGACGCCAGTAAGCTAACACTCTTTAGCGGCTGCTGTGGTCCTACAAGTCAATTAACTCAATCAACTAACAGTGGCGTTATTGACAGTTATAACATACGTTTCTCTAACTATGGCAACCTCATGATGACTGAGTAAACATTATTTGGTCGGCATTACAAACAGAGCACGAGAAATGCGCTCCAATGGCAAGCTAACGGGCAACTCAGACGGATGCGCTGTGGTAGCTTGAAGTGATGGCAGCTGATGAAAACCGTCACTAAAAAAAACAACAGAATTGCTGTAATCGATTCGAAATACATAACGTAACTCATCTCTGTTTGTTATCTACGCCAACCATGTTACTACAAGTAGCCACAAATGCAGTCAGGTAATAGTTATTCAGTAAACCCCAAACAGAAATGCAACCAGAAATATAATTGTAACCATAGAAAGCCAGGTCAAGAGTGTGGTCAGGCTAACTTCATGTTGCTGTCCCAGCAGCAGACATGTCCTGCCACCGCTGTAATGGAGCCCAGTAATGGAAATGGCTAAAGACACAAAGTGGTCACCAAATCCGTCTATAGGGAGCTATAGACAAAAGCTACTAAATTAAAGTGCATTACTTTTCGTAGGAACAAATACGAACCATTCAGGAGAAGAGCCTGTTTGCTGCTGTGCTATTAGTTTAAAACTGTAGTTCTCTTCTCTTCTGCACTGAGTTATACAGTGGAGACAAAAATGAGATGTGTCACATTGTCACTTGACTGCATTAAAGAATGAAGACAGAGAGGAGACGGAGAGGAAAGAGAGACAGGGAGTGAGGGATATACATATTTTGCTATCCTTGGTGATAACATTAATGTCAAGGTGGAAGGGGGAAGGAAGACATCAAAGCTAATGAATATTTATGGTTGCCCACAGTAAAGTGCTGTTTTAGAGTGAAGTGGGACAGAATGGCCTCATGAAGACAGCACTTTAGGGCCTACTCTTGCACAGACTGTGGCTCTATGAATATTCATTGTTCATTGTCCCAAAAACAATTTGCTTAACGCTTTTGACTTCTTCTCATCCGTAAAATGCGCGTAAGGTTTTACCTATGCATGGTTTGGCCTATAATGCCATTTATCTTCACTTTTGATAGGTCTCTGGCAAGAAAAACTTTAATTCTTTGTAGTGAATTAAAAATACAAATCTGTTTTTAAATCATGGATATGCGATCTATAACTCAGTTCCATTGGGGAACCAGAAATGCCTTTCATCATATTTTCTTCTATAGAATATTGCATTACATTCACACTGAACCCTGGCTGTAACGGTTCAGTGACACGTTGTTAGTGGGACATGTGTCACTGGCTGCGGTGCGTCTGTATGGATGTTACATGATTGCGTTTTTGTTTGAAAAGTATCCGAGCGTGTTCAAGTGCCATAGTCTATAACCCCATCATATGCCAGACAACATGATGTCCTTGAGCATATTTCACATCATGCTACATTAGCCCTCCCAACTGTGCAATGCATTTGTCAAAGTGTCACAGCAGCCGGAGCCAACGCTGTTTAAAAAACCCTTTATGTCAAATTTTCTGTGTGAAAAATCTGCAGGTGAGAATCCTGTGTAACAAAACCCAGTCCAACCAGTGACAGAAAGGAAGAGAAAGAAAAGCATGAGAAATGATCAACAACTAGAAAAAATACATTCCCAGGTCAAGACATATAGTGTTGCTATGGTTACTAGTTTCACACTACTATCAGCCTTTCCCAAAGTAAACATTGCCTGATGAGTAAAAAGAAACGACAATGCCATTTTTATCTTGTGTTCTAATTTACAGTTGAACAGATTCTGCCTTACAAACATCGCCCCCATCACCCACTTTGCTTCAAAAAAAAATTAAAAAGGATATATTCACTTTTAAAATTGTCTTTGTGAATCCGACATGACCCTTTATAAACGTATTTTTCTCTCATTCCACAAATAAGCAGCACTGTGCTTCTGTGAAATATTCAGCTCCTTTTAAATCAGCTATTTTTTCTGCACATCAGGGTGAACTGTTGGTTACAGAGACCTTCCAGTGACCCCAGGCTAACACATTTAATGTCTGCAAAAGCCAATCTGTGTCCATCAAAAACATAGTGTGTAGGTGAATTGTCCTTGAGCATGACAGTAAACCATTTTCTGCATTGTACATCACTCTGAGTTAGCATCAGCAGAACATTGGCGGATTATGAGGCAATGGGCCTGGACACAGTCATGCAACATGCCCCAACACTGCAAGACGCATTCTCTATAGTGATACGCGTCTTCTTGTTTTGGGTCTTTTGGTTGTTACAAATCTCTCTGTGGTTTTGTGTCTTACTGCTGTCATTTTGGGTTTCTTTGTCATAGTTTTGTGTCACTTTTTATTTGTCTTGTTTAGTTATTTTTTGCCTTTCGTTGTTCCTTCCCATTTAACATCTTTTTTATTGTTAAGTGTCTCTTTGTGGTCATATTTTTTTATTTCCGTCTCTTTTGCTCTGTCCATTTGTAGCCATTTTGTGTCTCTTTGTGGTTGTTTTTCCTCTTTTCATAGCCATATGAGTATATTTGCGCCTCACTGTACATATTATGCATCTTTGTAGTTGTTTTAATCTGTTTTGGACCTATGCCTAATCAGTAATCCATCTCATTTTAAATCAAGGTTGTTTATTTTTCATGGTAAATGACACAAAAATTCTAAATAATTTCACAAATCCAGTATAATTGCAATAATACTCCATCCCTCCTGCTCTGGATCCTCCCCCATCATCAGCCTGGCTTTCATATGTTTCCAGCTCTCATTAAGAGCTCCCTCCTATAAACCCAAGAGTCTCTTCCTGTCCAACCTTTGTGGAGCTACCTCTTGACATGGTGAAGCAAACATAGTTCCTAGCCTCTTACCCAGGCCCTGTGAACTATGTGTCTGATGCTGGAGAGGTTGAACACACTTACATAAAGCCTGTGAAGTACAGGCTACTGCTGTGTTTTATGAACTTAAGCCTGAGGGCGGTGAGTAGGCTCGAACACGTGCTTCATATAGAGAGCCACTGACATGTTAAGTAACCTTGATCGGTGCTACCATGGAGACCAGTTTCATACAAGACGAAAAACAGGAGAAATTGTTTGGAGAAAAAAAACACAACCTCTGATCAATCCCAATCTAGTGTGTTCGTTAGAGAACAGTATTTTCTGCTATAAACAGCTTTGCTTCTTTCCGGCATTTTAAGCTAGCTAGCTGGTACATTACTTTCACAACATTAGTAATGGATACCAGTCACAGCTAATGCTGTTTGTGTTATAACTGATATTTTATACCACATTCATGTTCACCAAGAATAAGAAGGTGCCGACTGAGCATTATGTAACATCCGTCAGCAGCATCGCTAATGGTCGGACAATGCAAATGAAAAAGTAGCCTAAATAGCTATATGTTACTGTTTTATCTAAAATATTTCTCGGAAAAAGTTTTCAGCTACATACAAACAAACCAATTAGCCAAATGGCTAATGTGTACTTAACTACATTATTTGATTATTTTGATTAGCGTCACTGTTTTATTTTACATGACTATGGTGGCTTTTTTGTCTTGTTTGTAATATACGGAACATATAAGTTGTCAAAAATTCCTAATTTCATACATGTCTGTGTGCATGTTTAATCTGTATATGATGTGAATTTTTCTGCACTGCAACATAGTAGCATGCTAGCATGACTTGCTAGCTAAGAACTGCTAATTGTCAGTCCAGAATAATGAGTGAATTTATGTACAAATCAAATACACTGAGGGAATTAATAATTCATTCCTTTTAGCAAGATTGTACTCAACAAGTAGATGCCATGTTTAAATGTAATATGATTTTTAATGAACACAAATTTTTCATGCATTGGTTTTAAGTGCTCTCAACAGCTTTAAAAGATGTTACACAATTTGGGGCACAGACAGAAATACCACTAGCTACATCCAGGCTACAGTCAGATCCAAAATACACATCATGCACACACTGTGATTGCAGTATTGAGTCAGCTTTAGCTCAGAGGAGCACACTCTGGGGTAGCTTTCAATGCAAAAACAATCAATGGAAGGAGATGAATCCCTGGCATATCCTGCCTGAGCATCTTTGTCTTTCTTTCCCATCACATCGTATGAGATCACAGCAAATTGTAGCTGTCCATATAATTACAAACTGTTGCATATTACTGTTATTTTGCTGGAATAAAGACATTTGTGACTGAAATCTTCCTGTTTTGTGGTGGTGTGCAGTGGTTTTGCAAAGTTTTACTTTTCCATATTACTGTTTAGAGTTGTCAAAAGTATGTGGTGAAAATAAGCATTTGTTGGATTTCACAGCACAGCGATAGCTAAAAAAAAGTTGTCTGGGTATCATGCCATAAGGTTATCGTTAGAGTGGTGTGAATATTTCCCATCTCCCACACATCCTCCTCATCCTATATTTATGCAGAACCACTTGAAGCTCTTGGGTGATGGAGCAGACTCACGAGGCATACAAAAATGTAGTGGGTATTGAAGTAGTTTCAAGCGAAATACTAAAACACTGTATATTCTGTGTATGGGGTTTTTTTGTCTGGGGGTGTGTGTATTGTGTGAGTCGAAATCAGGCTGTTGGCGGACCCTCACTGTGTCGGTGATGGTAATAGTTTGCCAGAGCCTTGGGGGAGCTGCTCAGCGGGCGAGGCTGTGTGTGTGAATGTGTGTGTGCATTTGCCTGTGTGTTTGTGCACACGTATCAGCAGGAAAGGGTAGAGCAGGCCCCACAGTGCATGTCTCAAAAGCCAAGTCATCAACCCTTTTAATCCAGCCCAGCAGGGATGTGTTTCTGTTTTTGGCAGTGCATGTGTATGTGTGTGTTTGAAGAAGAAGTTCATGGGAAATGCTGCCATAAACTTGGTTATGTTCTGAGGCAGAAATGTGTTCATAAATATTTCAAAACCCAGTCTTGCTTTTTTTGGTTGACACTTGAACAGGGATATCTTTCTTTTGTCTGTGCCATGTTGGTTTTGGCAGGTTGCTTTTGAAGATAGTTGCTGATGTGTCTCATGTAGCAGCCTATCTCTGATCCTCTGTTCTCTCTCCCCCTGCAGGACGAATGTCATAGGATGAACACTGCTGGTGGGGTGTGTCTGTCTGTGCTGTCCTCTCTCCTGGCTGTGGCTGGGGCCCTGGCTGCCTTGTCTGCCCTCGCTCTAGCTCCTCTCTCTGCCCTGGCTGAGGCTGCCTATGGGGCTGCCGACGGCGTCCCCAGCCCCGGGGCAGAGGGGGCCCCCTCGCCTGTCTCCTCATCATGCTCCAGCCTTGTAGCTGGGGTGCTCTATGGCTCTTTCTCCCTAAGGGAGCTCTTCCCCTCCAGGGCGCCGGGCTGCTCCTGGTCCCTGGAAAACCCCGACCCCACCAAGTACTCCCTCTACCTCCGCTTCACCCGCCACCCTATCATCTGCCGGACACACTCCCCTATGCTCCTCTCCCTAGACCACCACCTGGCCAATCAGAGCTGTCCCATTCATGTACAGACAGCCACTGCCAGAGATCAGGAAGTTATTGATCTTTGTGGCAGCCAATCCAACTCAGAGGGACCGTACTCCTTCCTACAGTTTGATAAGAACTTTGTCCAGCTGTGTCTAACGAGACATCCGGCTGCAGATGAGCCTCAGGTATCGAAGGAATTACTGGAGCTGAGACTGGTCGAGGTGTTACTCATTAACAACGAGAACTCCAGTCAGTTTACCTGCGGCGTGCTCTGCCGATGGTTCGAGGAGTGTTTACGCACCGGGCACAACGGGGACAAGGAGGTTTCTGACGGAGATGGATGTGGGATGACCCAGACGGGATGTATCTGTCCGAACCACAACATCATGGCGCCACCTGTCCCGTTGCTCCCGGAGACGCCCCACAGCTTCAGCAACGGGTCACTTGTTCCTGATGACTGCTGCGTCACTGAGCTGCACTCTAATGAAGCTATCGCCATAGCACCCAGAGATGTTCGACAAGGTAGGATCACGTTTAATATTGGCACACCTCTCTCTCTATTTATGCCCTGTAAAATGACATTATACATTATAATGGTTGTAAAGTTGTAGCACATAGGGCTGAGCAGCCACACTGGGTTAATGCAGTATTTATATCATTTTTAAGAGGCTTTACACTCTCATCCTTCCATGTTGAAGCAAGGGATGAGCGAGTACAACATTATCTGTATCTGTTCAACCAATTCAATTATCTGTATCTGTATCTGTAACTGGTAACATGCTATCTTGTGATATGGAATGTGATTAAGATAGGAAACTACCATATTGCTGAGCCCCAGTAGTCCAAAAGGTCTGGACAATATGGCCGAAATCCCCTATCTGATTTTTGGAAAACAATATAATTCACCATAAGGCATATTATCTGGTAATTCAATGAAATACCTGTACGTTTCTTTGTATTTTTTTTGTATACTCCACACTACAAATTAGTAAAACAGTGCTTCTATGCTTCTACTTGCAAGGTTCAGAAAGTGTCACCCAAATTATGTGAAATTTCTGCAATTTGGTCAGTGCTTGTTCCAACATATAAACAATATAGAAAAAGATGACAGATATTCTATATGGTTTGGACCATATATATCACCATGTCACCCAGCCCTATAGCCTCAATATACATAAAAGATTTGAACCACGTATAAACAGTTGTTTACTTGAAAAGTTTTCCTTGTTATCCCGGCTTTTGAAACCACCTCAGGGAGGTCACATGCCTCTGCTTGACAGAGAATTTATTATTTGAATTTTGTTTGTCGGCCTTTAATTAAAAAACGAAGCAGTTCAAAGGAGGCCCTTTAAACCTTCCATCAAAAGATTTGTAAATGGTTGTCAGAAATTCAGCCTTCTGATCTATATTTTAGAGATTCCCCCATGTGGCCAAGAGGTGTGGCTCGCAGGATTTGGGTTTTCATGCTGCACATTCTTGTGTGTGTGTGTGTGTGTGTGTGTGTGTGTGTGAGAGAGAGAAACCATCTGTTGACAATGTTAGAACAAGATCAGATTTGACACCCATGTGCATGGTCATTCATACATCAATGAAATGAACACGAAGCAAACAATCCTTTCGCACACATACCACATGGGAGTATGTATGCTTCTGTGCTTCTGCAGAAATCTGTCTGTGTGTGTGTGTGTGTGTGTGTGTGTGTGTGCCTATAAGTGACATAGATAAGCGTTTATACACACAGAGATGGATGAGAGCTTTCTTATCCATTCTGGCTCATCACTGCCACCAGAGTATATCCGTTAATGCGATAAAATTAGAATAATGTGGAAATGAGTGTATATACACAGAGAGGTTGTAGTTTGTCTTGTAATTCACAGGATTGCATAATACTTTTCCTTTGGGTGGTTTACAGGCATGTTTGCAGAGTGAACAGCACTAATTGGAAGCCGGTTATTCTTATTGCATGTCTTTACAACACACTAACACACATACTGGGAGCTCTGGGGAGTCTTACCTTGCTGACGGGAAGGTTATCGTTCTCTGGATTCAATCATCAGGAGGGGATTTTATCATCTAATGCACTCAGAGAGGGAGAAAGGGAGGGACAGAGGAAGAGACACGGCGTAGGAGGACTGATGCACTGTTGCTTGAGACAAAAGCCAAACGGATAGCGGCGCTCGCTAAATTGATGCCAAGTCTCAGGGTGATAGGAAACTTCTGCCAGTTGCCTGGAAGCTCTTTTTGGTTTTTCTGCGTCTCACCTCAAAGACACTGGTGTTTGTGCATATTGGTTAGCTGCTGGTCACTCCACCAGGAATCACTCACCATTTAATAAGACCGCTGTGAAGCCCCTGAGAGCCCTTGATGAGAAGATAGCCTGACGAAGTGTGGGCAAGCCTTTGTGTGCAGAAGGCTGCTTTCCTCCAAACAATTCCCCAATGTCCTAATTACCCTAAAATAGCAGAATTACTGTAAACCCAACATCGTGCTGTCAGGGAGCCAGAATCTTGCCTCCTTCTTGTTTCTCTCTTGTCCCCTTTTTTTATCTACTAAAAGACAAAGACTAATGCTGGAGCTGAGTCAGTGACTCTTGAAATCAAACTTCTTGCTCTCTTTCTCTCCACGTCTCAATCTCTAAATCTTTTGCTTGTGTTATGACTTTGCAACTCTTCCTACAGCTCCTTATTTTTCAATGCAAATAGGAAAATACTTACATAATGCATGCAGAGTTATCGACTTATGTTGTTTTTACACTACCGCTGACAGAGCAACAGACTACAAGGCATTTTTCGCTGATATTAAGTACCAGATATGGTTGTCCAAAGTAAAATAATTCATACTGGTTTGGCAAACACTGGACCAGACTGGTATGCACAATTTTACCAATTTGTGTTGACTCAGCATAAGAGTGTAGCGACACATGGTGGCGGTTGAACACCTCTCAGCAGGTTTGCCTACAACCAATAAAGAGAAGAAGCTAAAGAAAATGAGACTCACCTGTTAAGTTTCTATATTTAGTGCAGTTAGTTTTCTGAGCTGAACTCTGCCATGTCTTCACCGCAAACCACAGGAACCATCAAGAAAACTAGCACAACATGCATCCATGAAATGGTTGGTACCAATGGATTCCTTAGATCTTCTAGTTTCATGTGATATCAATATCTGAATATGAAGTAGCTACAGCCTCCGAAAAAAAAAAGAAAAATCACCCAAAAGCCACATGCATGTAATAGTTATTTACTTTCGAAATTAAAATCAAAACGCTCCAAGAAAAAGTCTGAAAAACAACCCGTAAATAATTTATCTGGGCAGCTGTAGCTCAGGGGATAGTCGGGTCAATACGGGGTTGGCGGTTCGATCCCTGGCTCCTCCTGGGTACACACTAAAGTACACACTAAAGTACACACTGAAGTACACTCGGTCATAACACTGCACCACAAATGGCTCCAAAGGCATGGTAGCTTGCTGCCATGAGTGTGTGTGTGTGTGTGTGTGTGTGTGTGTGTGTGTGTGAGTGAATCAGAGGCAAATTGTAATGCTCTTTGTATGAAAGTGCTCTATAAACGCAGCCATTTTCCATTTATTTTTCACACTTTGAAAAGAATACACCTATTGATTTTTCAATAGGGAAGAAATACTTGATGGATAAAACAATGTAAATTTAAAGAAACCCTCGTCATCCCATAATAAGGAAGAAAAGCTGCTTTTACTGCGTTTCTTTGTTGTATTCATTTGGTACGGTGCTAGTTTGTCAGTACTGAATAAAGTGTGCCATTATATTCTGGAATCTGTCTGAACGTCCTTTAACAAAGTACATCAGGTTTTGTGAGGCAGCTTGAGAGAACTCAATCATTGATTTACAGATGGCACTTGACTCTTTATTTCTTTCAGTGGAACACTTTGTACGACACGGAGACTAACCATTTTTAAATTTGATCCTGATCATGTTGAATAGGTAGAAAGGAGATCAAAGCAAGCACACATTATTCCAATAAGCTCCTGTTGATGTGTCCATTTCTGTGCGTGTACCGTATGTGGACGGTTATTTTCAACATTTTAGTCTGCACAAAATGTCCATTAACAGCCTTCTATCATCCCTGTGGTCCTTCATCTGCAATATCAGCATTTAGATCATTGCACCAAGGTTGTGCTCTGAAGATTTTAATTATACAAAATTAATTTATCCAAATAGCAATTAGGAAATAATTAACTTTGATCCTATCAGAAAGGTGTTTTGTCTGAAAACTGGGCGGACAGGGGCAAAAAATATTCTAATGGACAATTCCCGGCACAGTTTTTATCTTCCTATTGTGATTCTGGCTGTGATGGACAATAGTCTATTATTCTGACTGACCTTCACTAAGCTCATTGTATTATTTCTGTATCGACAGAAGCCTCAGCAAGTTACACTGCCTGAAGCCGAGGAGGGTTTTTTTTTTCAAGAACACTGTATCTTTATTCGGGATATGACAGGTACAGTGATCAAATTATACTTTCAGGTGGAATCCGTCAATACTCAATGATATTTAGTCCTGTTTGTCCTTCATCGTCCCAGTTAGAGGAGAAAGACATTTTTTTCCAAAACATCTCAATAGAGATTTACTCAGTGGAGTCTGGACTGTGACATTATATTTTTAATCCCTATGTATATTGTTAATTTTAGCCGGAGAGGTCCTGGGTCTTTGTCCATCAAATCTATGAATGTATTACCTCATGACACTGAGCAGTGAACCACATATCTATGTAAAACACAGTTTAACAAATATTCTCTCATTTCCATATAAATTGGGTGTTAAGGGGCAACACAAGCTGAATTATGCTATATAAAACAAGTTTGCAATATCTTTTCAGGCTTATTTACTTAGTGAAGGTATGTATCTGTGCTTTTATTTAGCACGGAAAGACGTCACGTACGTGTGTGTGTGTGTGTGTGTGTGTGTGTGTGTGTGTGTGTGTCTGTGTGTGTGTCTGTGTGTGTCTTAGCAACATCACTCTGAAGCTTTACACAAGTTCTAAAGCAAAAAACCTTTTTGTGTTGGACAAGCAGCCAATCTTGCTCCATATAAATCTATTACACACCATATAATACATACATAGATCAGCATAAAGGCCATATTGCAGCACATTCATGCTCTCCAGCCTTATGGCCAAATTCTTTACATTTTTGTAACTTTCTTGCCCATGATGCAAGTCTTAGAAACGGCACACACACACACCAAACACACACATTCCCTTTTTTAACTCCTGAGACATTGTTTGACTGAATGTCAGGTCTGAGAGAAAGAAAAACCAGATCCCCTGGTTCTCCTGTCAATCAAAGCCCCCCCTTCCACCAGCCCTAACACAGACACGCATCATAACTGACGTGCAATGCGTTTGACACAAAAACAAATATACTGCTGTGTATTACCCTCTCATTTTCACTAATTACCTTCTTCTCACCATGGTAACACTTTCAACATATTGGACTTTGTGCTACCTTTCCCTCCCTCCCACTGTGTTAAAGAACCTTGGTTTTCTCTCAGCCCAAATAAGTCAAGAACATCAAATTGAGCTTGTGCTTGATTTTCCCCGACAGTATGTGTTTTGCCCGAAAAAACCACCCTGAACACATGCAGCCGGTATTTATAACTGAAAGAGAATTTTTGATAAATGTTTATTTACCCAGTTTACTCAACCAAGGGCTGTTACATGTTCCATCAGACTTAGCATAGTCACTCTGAAAGCAATCATTAAACCCATTTCAGAGGGTTGGGGAAGCAGGTTCTGAAACTGTAAGTCTGGCAGTTGAGCTCATTGACCACTGAATATGAATAGTAACCAGAGCTGCAAGCATTAGCAAATTCTTTTGTCCTCATTCTTCACATTCTGACTTGGGCTACTGTCTGTGTTGACTCCTGAACCATGGCAGCCAGCTCGGTGTTGCCAGGGAATGAGCCACTATGTAGCTCTGGTTATAAGCAGCAGCATAGGGTTGATCCATAGTGATAGATAATAACACCAAACACAAGACCTTCCTGTAGGGAAAGAGTTATACCTGAGAATGTCTTTGTACATGTGTGTATAGGAAAGCCAGGTGTATGTGGGTAAGGAGGCTTATCACACCCACCAGACAAAGTAATTTATAAGGTCATGCGACAAAAGAGTAACAAGCATGAATGCAGGTAATCACCATATAAATACCTAAAAGAGCACCTACATAGAAAAAAGTGCAAGGAAGGTATAAGGTCACAATAAAACAGGATTTAAAAAGGGCCTGAAAACCAGAGTGGCTTTGCAGTTTAAGCCATTGACGCTCTAGAGGTGACAGTGTTAGTCTGTGGGTTGTTCGCTCCACCACTTTGGTTGACACTGAAATTTCCTAACAACTACGGGACAGATTGCGATGACATTTTGTACAGGTATTCAGTACATTTGTAGAGAATAAAGCTTTGGTGAGACCCAGACATTTTCTTTTGTATTGACCTCATGCCAATTTTTGAGTTATTCTATGAAATATTTCAACATCTACTGGAATGATTGGTACCAAAATCCATCCATTGTTGCCAAAGGATGTGGTCTGCCGACTGTGCCAATATGAGATTCACATTTGTGGTTTCAGTGGAAATGTCTCTGAGCTTTTGGATGTTATACTGTGAAATTTGATGCAGACATTCATATTTCCATTGAAATCAGGGGAACACCACCTAAATTAAAAATGTCAATATATTATTTCTATGGCCAAAGAAAGTTGAATACACTTTTGTCGTGAGTTATTCTTTCCCAAAGGCAGAAACCAGAGAAATAGACAATGAATGGGAGAGTGATTTAGTTGACCTGCAGAGTGTTTAACAAATGACCTCCATTCTATCGTCGTGCTACTAGTTGTGAAACAGAAAACAATATTCCCGAAGGTGCTGGCAGTGTCATCTCTTACATCTTTCCAATTTTCTTTGTCAATGGAGATTTTTAGCAATCTAGTTTTTGGATTTGGGAGAGAATATATCTTTGATCATAGGAATAACATGTGTGAAGTTTGAGAATGGCTGTAGTTCCCCTGAAATATAATAATAATAATAAATACCCTGAAATAACCTAGCACCATCTTGACGTCAACATTTTTTTATTTGTACAATACTTTGGTTCATAACCAAATACCTAAGGCTAATGACATTCCCATCAGTTTGATTTGTTGTCTGTTTGTCAGCAGTATTACAGAAAATCTTCCAAGATTTTAATGAAACTTGGTAGATATAGCATTATATATTGTTAGCATTAGCATGGATACACTACGGATTTTTCTCTTTGTTAACATTGCAAAAATAGGGCATAGTGCCCTTTTACTTAGCAAATAAAAAAATGCTAAAATGCACAAAATGTGTTGGTGGTGCAGCCTCACAGGGGCACTTGCATTGCTGTCGACTCCTGTGGTTAATTTCCACTTATGTCATAAATGCATGTGACATATATCCAATAATAGATACCAGGAAAGAGTTGCTTGGGGTGGAGTATTGTATATTAAGGTGAAGAGGATCAAAGCATACACTAATATAGATGGCATTAATGATCAAATTATGAGTCATTCATACATGTGCATAGTTGTGACACAGTGCAGTGTATAACCACAACAACATCATGTTTATGGCTCATTAATAACTACACCAAAAGACACTACATATGGTATGTCAGTATAGCTACTAGAGGATAAATGGTCGCCAACTGAAGCTACACATTACCAAAGGATAGCACATCAAGAGACGTATGAGAATAACCTTTTAGATCTGATGGAAGAGTTTCAGGGATAGCATTGGTTTCTCAGTCATGACAGTGTTATCAGAGACTTTACAGACACGGAATCATTAAAAGGAGTAGAACTGATGCTGATGAAACTAAGTTGTGCCTTCATCAAATATTTATCTAATACATCATCGACTACTTTTTCTCTCCTTTTATGTAGTTTGATCTTTGAGATATAGGCATGTATCATAGGATCAAGAAGCATGAAGCATTTGGGCTGATGTGCTGACATTAATGTTTTCATGCTGCCTGCATGTGCACCATCTAACACAGCAGTGAACCTGTCACCATGATGGATGATGGATGCCTCCCAGCTTCCTTTCAACTGCTGATTGAGATCCACATGGCATACTGGATTAATACTGTAATAAAGACCAAGATATGGAGCTCCTTAATGTGTCATCTCATCACTTCAACCCCATTCACCAGTCGCTTTTAAACCAATTTGAAAATTGCACCAATTGGTAAAGATTCATGTTATCAGCTGGTAGGAGTTGTAGAGACATGTAGACATGTCATTTGTCCAAGGAATAACTTGGATAACACCAATCATTCATCTATCATTCATTGGGAAATTACACCAACCTCCATGTGTTGGCTCATCCATCATGCTGCCGGAGCCACCATTGCTGTCCTTTGATTTAATTAGCTGCCTTGCACACATTAACTTGCAGCTGGAAGTGGAAGCTTCTCTAAAGTTTGTCAGAGAGGCTTTATGTTGGTGGGTTTCCACTCTTAAGGTTTTGCTAATAATGGTGTGATTTGCTATATTAAACAGTGACAGGATTTTTCGCAATCCCATACACTGTTTTAATCAAGCAGGTTAAACTACCTCAAGCCAGCTTGAGGCAATGTAACTTTTGAAAATGGACAGATTCTGTACGCACGTCCTCCAAACATCCTGTTTTTTTAGTAGCAGGTGTCTTTTTCAATAACATCTGAAAAAGTTTCAAAAGTTTGTGTCTGTTTGTGGTCATTTTGCCCCATTTTTATAGTCTCTTTGCAGCTTTTTTTCATCTCTTTGTAGTTTTTCTTGTCTCTTTGCTGTCTTTTTGAGTCTCCTTCTGGTTGGTACATTTTATTTAAGTGACATTGTGTAAGTGAAGGCCATGGAGGGCCCTGACACTTTGGGCCCCTGTCATATTTTTCTTTCTTCGGTTATACCATGCAAGCAATGTGCAATCGGAAATGTCGAAAAGTTAAGTTGCTGCAAGGAGAGTCCACTCTGTCCAATATCTGTGCAGCCTGGCCTCTGTAGTCACGGCACATTCAGGTCACAACTGTAATGTCCAGCTGTGTTTCTGATCCAGCAGCAAGGACAGCTGCACTGGTTTCTGACTGCAGTGTTTCTATTCTTCTTTCTGTTCTTACAGTAAGTGGCAGAGGACCATTTATCAGCTAGAAACACTTGAATTGTTTTCATTCTTATAATAGCCCAACAGCAATTTTGGTAAATAAATCTTAATTCCAATCGACATAATAAAAAACTTTACTTAAGTATCCATGCATTTCTATTACAATTTGTGTAAACAGAGTCAATGCTCCATTCCACCCTTACCTTTATTACACTTACAAATAAATCCCAGAATGTTGAAATATTGCTAAATCACTATGCTAAGATTTCCTGTCTCTGGTCTTGATTCAAGGCTATTTTCTATTAGTGAAGTGTCAAATTGTCCCACAAGTGTCGGTCTAGAAGCTGGACACCTGTTTCAGTCTCTTGACATTTACACCTTCCTACGCCATGCTCTGTGCACACACACACACACACACACACACACACACACACACACATGCAGCATATTCACACTTGTCACTGGGAGTTCTCATTAGCACAGATAGAAGGTGGAGATTGTGGATTTTTTTTTGTGAAATGAGGGAAGCAGAGAGAGAGAGAGAGAGAGAGAACCTAGAAAGAGGACTGGGATTTGGCTGGGACGCTTGGGACCAGATCACCCCTTGCATTGAGCGGGAGCCAGTGGTCCGTCACTTACAAACACACACACACACACACACACACACACACACACACACACACAGGCAAGTCATCCCTTTCCTCATGGAATACTTATCTGCTTTCCTGGTAATTAGAGCAGAGAGAGGTGTGTATTTTCTTGTGTGTGTCTTCAGCAGCAGGGCGAGGGAGGTGTTTATTTTCACACTGTGCTGTCGTGCAGCACGTACAGGTGTTTTAATAACCCTTAACTCTGCCAACACACACAGGGTGAAAAATGCACACATGCCACTGTTGATGACAGAGAGTAATTGCGTGTCGTGTGATGCAGTAGCTGTGATATTTTACCAAAAATGAATGAAGCAAAACTGCATGTGTACGGGCTGCTCTGGGTGTCTGTGGCAACAGGATTAGTATTCTGTGCTCATGAGCTATGGCTCTCTCTCAGAGAGCACTGAGCCCCTTTATGCTCCAGCAAAAGCCCCTTCACACACACACACACACACACACACACACACACACATTCACAGACATACGCACCTTGCCATTTATTTCCATTCCCGTTTTCAGATCTCTGGTATGGATTGGCATACAGTACACTGCTTGGTCTTGGCAGTATTTCAGAAGCGATGCAACACGGGCCAACTTCCTGTTGATGCTATTAAAAATGTCATAAATCAAAATAAAGGAAAAGTTATAGTGTGTACCTTCCAATAAATAGACTCTTTGTCCTGTTGCATCATGCACTGGCAACACCTCACTAGGAAAATAGTTTATTTGGCTTGTAGATAATGAACACATCTGCAATTCAGGCATTCTGACTTGACACCTTCTTGTTCTACTGTTCCACACATTTAAATGCTTACTTTCTTATTTTACCTCCATCTGTACACAGAGTATTCAACCTGCTGGATACCCTCAGTTTTGAAAACAAATAAGGGTTGTCAATCGATTATAATATTAATGGTTAATCACAAATTAATATTAACCCATTGAGGCCTAAAACGCCTGTAAAACCTCTGGGCGATTTTAAAATCAGCCCCTAAAACCTGAAGTTTTTCTGGAAATTCAACAGAAGTGTCAACGCTTCTACTAAATAATAGATTTTTCAGCCTTTGTAGCAGATAGAAATGAAATTCAAAAAGTATTTGAGAGCTTATACAAATACTACAAAACGACTTATCCGCTTACCAGGCTTCAATGGGTTAGTGTACCTTAAAGGGAGTTTTTCAAGTATATAATTTTCTACACAGTAGTTGGAGGACTATGCACCAATTCTTAGGATTGGAGTTACGTCCTCTATGTGTGGAGTTTTCCACTGCTGGCCAATATAATAAGCAGTCACTCCAGGATCTGATTGTTGAATAAAGTCCAATAGTATCTGCTGAGTGTCTGTCCCAACTTGATATGTTTGGGGCCTCTCAAGGCAGTCTGTAAGTGCAGTAGCTGGATGTGATCTGAATTATTTCTTGTTCTCCACTCTATTAATTGTCCT
Source organism: Centropristis striata (assembly GCF_030273125.1). NCBI lineage: Eukaryota > Metazoa > Chordata > Actinopteri > Perciformes > Serranidae > Centropristis > Centropristis striata. The sequence goes on from NC_081530.1 coordinate 657,792, forward strand.
GATGCACTCCTGTGGAAACTCAATTCACATCAACAGTAACTACAGATAACTTTGGTGTTGTTGACAGCTGGCAGCTTTGTAGCTCAACTTGTTCTTCAGAATACCTTTTTCTTTATGTCATCTGACAAAGTGTTATCACAACACATGCTGTGTTTGTGTCAAAACAATTACCATAAAATGAAAAAAATGCTGTTGAAATTAACATCTATTAACACATTAATGTCACGTTAACTTTGACAGACCAAACATATAAAACAGCCCAAACAAATAAGAAGAGATTCAGTGATATGTATTCAAAGTGTGATTCACTCATAAGTGTGTAGCATCAGATCTTTTTTTCAATAGAAAAATGGCTTAAAACTTGGACGCTCTTTGGTGAAATTTAAGGCAGGGATATATTAATTCTCCATATTTTACCTGTCATGTGACTTTATAAGAGAATAGGCACAACTATTTTTTTTAACCCTATACTACAAATCATAATAAACTGAATGGGTAAACAGGTTAAATCTTCATTTTCCATTAAATATCCTACAGTCAAAAACATGAATGTCGAAAAACAGTGTAGTCATATATTCTCCATCTGATAGCCCCTAGCTACACACACACATATATATATATATATATATATATATATATATATATATATATATATATATATATATATATATATATATATATATATATTTCAATTCCTTATTGGACTAGAATTAGTATTATTCTCTAAACGTCAAAATTATTTTGACTGATTTGCAGATGGTATATAAAGACAAAGGAACAAGCTCAGATGCCAACCTGATGAATGTGAAATTGCCTCTTCTGGCTTTTTTAAGGTAAACCAGAAATGAAATGTTAAGGTGAATACATACAAGAGAGAAATACTTCAGAAGTACATGCAAAATATACACGGTTGCCCATACAGTTGGAATATTTTCTTTTCAGACACAATCCTCTGTTAGTTGTGGTTTAATTTTCATTGTGATATATTTGTAATATTGTAATATATTTTATTCCAACTCTATGGTGAGCGTGTATATATAGACTATATAGACGAGTATCTGTTCTCTTGCTCCAACCCTCTCTCAGATCCCAGAGGATTTAGGGCCAAAGGTTGTCTGTCAATGAGCTCCATCACTCTGTCTGCACCTAATGAAAGTTGTATGATGTTAAGAGGCTCGGAGCAGCGAAGGCAGAGTGGATTTGTGAGCAGGATATTTTAGAAGGAGAGCGCAAGTTTGGAGCGACATGTGAGCATGTGAGAGGAAGTGAAGCGAGGGAGATGTGGTTAAAGCACCAGTGGGCCAAATTAGCTAACCTCTAGAGACCCCCCCCCCCCCTTTGTGTCCTACCCGCCATGGGAGACAGTTCATCTATGTGTGTGTGTGTGTGTGTGTGTGTGTGTGTGTGTGTGTGTGTGTGTGGAGGGGTGGGGGGGTGAGTGAATGAATGGATGACAAAAAGCCTCAGAGTGAGAGACTGTCTCAGAGTCTCAGAAGGCTCGTGCAGCACTGAAGTGGTCGTAGAGCAATTCGATGATAATGGAGTACAGAGATGTATTACCGCACCACACACACACACACACACACACACACACACACACACACACACACAGACACACACTGTCTGCATCACTCTCTGGCCCAGTGACTCCTAGTCAAGCTCCAGTGGCTTCATGTGATCGATTAACTGCAGAAAATAGACGGGCGTCCCATAGTGCACCTGTGTCCACGGTCATATGATGCAATCCCTGCAGACTCGGGTTTCCGTGTGTGTGTGTGTGTGTTAGCTGAATTTCTGCTTTAAAAGTATTGCAATTTCCATCTCCAAGCATGCAAATGTCTGTGACAGCTTTGACATTTTGTCACTGTGGTTTTATTTTTAAAAACAAATTGTTTGTGCGACACGGCACGCTGATTTTCAAACACAAACCCCTGCATTGTTGTTGTGGCAACAATGACATTTTGTTTGAACAAAGCATTGACATGCCGTTTGGAGCAATGCATTACATTTAGGCAACCATTTGTGAAAAGTGAGTGATGGCTCACCTGTATGAAAAGATCCTTTTGTTTTGCTGCTTTTAGCGCAGGCAAACAGCTGTGCCCCGCGGTGCTCCAGTGTGGCTGGAAAACAGGATGTGAACTCAGAGTCAACAGCAAGCTGAATTTATGGACAGTTATTTAATCAAAACAGGTGGCTTTTACTGTCTGGCTCATCAACATTCAAGGCATCACAAAGGAGTCCTACGCATAGAAATATATAAAAACATGTAAATCGTCTCTGTGATGTCACTAAAAGCTTTGTAAATGTTGTCATCGTGCCACACCTGGCTAATAAAAATGCACTAAGAGGCAAATGTTTGGAGCTGAGGTGGGCTGAATGACGGCAGGTTGGTAAAAAATTAGGGCCGGGACTTTAACGCGTTAATTAAGATGAATTAATTACACAAAAATGAACGCGTAAAATTTTTTACGCATTTTAATCACACTTATTTTTGCACCGTGGAACGTTTCTCACTGGATGAGTTTCAGTAGGACCGATTATACTGGAGCACCAACTAGCGTTGATGAGTTCTGACAACAACAAGAGTTTGTATATTATTTGTTGCTGTCCAAAAGTGCCAAAAATTGGTAAGAATCTAAAAAATGTTTAATTAAAACTAAAACAAAATATTGATTCCATTTTTCTCATTTTTAGTTGAGCTTATATTTTACTCTTTTAGTTTATTATACATATCAACTGTTCAGCTTGTTCAATTTTGTTGCACACATCCACTAAATGACTGGGCCCTTAAAAAAAAAACTGCTCAGCAGAGGTTTGGTGTGCTATAATGGTCTCAATGAGGTGGAAGAGATTAGTGTGTCAGCTCATCCACCCATGCAGTCAGAAACAATAGAGATCTAAAGATAGAAGTATAGTGCTCCATGTTCAGCAACCATTTAAAATAGATGATTTTAAATACAGTCATTTCTGAACATGGTGAACAGCGTGCAAGCTCCTCCATAGATGCAACCGCGCGTTGTGACCCATGCGGCAAACAACTGGCCACCTGAGCCCTCAGCGGGAACGCCGCGCTGCTTCCGTGTGAGCATGAACATCATAAAGCGCGAGTGCATCACTGACAATATGTGCGCACGCAGGCGTGTGAGAAGATGATCTAACTCGCCGAGCCATCGAGAAGATTTACAGCGGCAGTATAATTACCTCTTGGTACAGTACAGTGATCTAGTGTGTGTGGGACCTGTCACCTCTGAGGGGGAATGATACCGAGAGCGTCATGGCGGCTGACAACCAGTGGTTATCTAATGCTATTCTGAAGGCGCTATAGGTGCGGCTTCCATCCATTTCCAGAAGTGAGCTGATGGTATTGTCGCCAGGAGAGACATTCAGAGACAGACAGGAGCGGGTTATTGATACCACCCAGCCAGGCCTGTGACAGATCGCCTGCCATTATGTAAATGCATTTTTTTACATCACATTATCAAGACAAGATTAATTTCCGTGCTGTTGCTGCGGTGCGTTTAAGTTCAATGTACAGGCCTGTGTGTTTGTGTAGCCTTGTTTAAATAGCTTGATGCATCTACAGCCGTGTGTGTTTACTTCCTGCCTGTCACACACACCTCCTCTTTAACCGCCACATGTCCTTCACCATAAGTGTCACAGGGACACTCTTCCCCCCTGAAACGTCTCCTCTGGGGAACTCATTTGTGTTCATCTGGCTTGACGCGAGGGGAATCTGTTTGCCAGACACAGCCTTACATGATAGACAAGGCTATTTATCCTAATACGGGAAGGGAAGCTTCCCAAACACACACACACACACACACACACACATACACATACATTCCAACATACACATTCAGAGATTTGCTCACTCATGCATGCCACCCACAATGAGATATTTTTGTGTTTATTTCACACACACAGAGACATGTTTATTAGGATTTTACCTCCAACCAGAAACTATGAAGATGTGCTGTTTGTGTGCTGGGAGCTGGTCACTGCCACGCTCATATATTCATTGAAAAAGCTGCTGCACATAATATAAACACCCACACACAAGCCACAGCAGAGCATGACCATGAGTGCTTCTGTGTGCATATGCCTCCTGCATGTGTGTGTGTGTGTGTGTGTGTGTGTGCCCACAGCGTGTGTGTGAGTGTGAACGCTGCATTATCCATTGTGTACAGAGGCAGTAACAGGGACTATAAGAACCGTGGTCCTCCTCCTGAGGCTGGCTCATGCTGGGTAGTGATGACACCAGATGAAATGCTAGATTATCACACACACACACACACACACACACACACACACACACACACACACACTCTGCGACAGAGAGGTTATGGTTCCTGCAAGGGAATCTGGCAGCACAGTGCAGGAAGAACACAATCGCTTGGCATGGAGGTTGGACACGTGTGTGTGTGTGTGTGTGTGTGTGTGTGTGTGTGTGTGTGTGAGGGCAGGCATGTGACAGCAGCCTCCGTCTATTCGCTCCAATAAATAAACCCCCCCCTGAAACATCACAGGCAAACAGATGTGTAACACTGACCACTGAGTGACGGGCGCTCATGCCCTTGCTAAGTCAAAGTTACTTCAAAAACAAGTGGGACTCTCTCTCTCTCTCTCTCTCTCTCTCTCTCTCTCTCTCTCTCTCCCGCTGCCTCTCGCTCTCCTTTTGTCAGCGCGCATTAGCATCACCAGCCGGTGTGTGGCAATTAAATATATCCCTGGGCAATGAGGCCCTATTTAGAAATCATTACAAGACAAGGAAATCTTGCCCCACGAGTTTAGCACAAACACATGGGAAACTGTGTGTGTGTGTGTGTGTGTGTGTGTGTGTGTGTGTGTGCTCCCTACCTTCCTTCCTTCACCATCCGTCATTCTTTTCCACTCATCCATGGCTCTTTGCTTTCAAGATAACTCTCCTCCTCAGACAGTCTCCAGCAGAGCTGTGCAGCCTGCCCTCCCTGCTCCCTGCATGCTGACTAGAGATGCTATCATCTGCATAGGAGTCTATGCACCAGTGGGACGCTGTGGTCAGCTGCATGTTGTGTTTGTGTGTGTGGTGTAAGAGCATAAAAATGCATGTCTCCCCTCACTCTAATAGACCCATTTTCAACCACTTTTTTGTGGTGGGGGTCTTTAGGGGGAGAGGTCAACATAGAGGTGGTGTACATCATCTGGAAGCTGGGAACTGGTAGATTTGTTGATTTGCAGCTCAGCACTGTGTGTCAAGGTTTTTTAGTCATAAATATGGAATAAATATTCTCCTTTGGTTTGGTGCCTGCTGATTCGTTTATTTAGAGTATAATATGAGTATGTGATGGCCATTTTCAGGCTCAAATATGTCTCATGAGTAGTTTCAACACGTTTTTGACTGATATGTTGCTATTTTTAACACAGATTTGGTGCTAAATTTGACCATTTTGAGACCAAACACCCCAAATATCACATTCGGACACGAATGGTGTGAGAAACACTTTTACAATTCATGCTGTGGTTTGTTGAGATAAAGCTCAGGTTTTCTCGTCATAAATCTTGAGAAAAAAAAAATAGTGTCCTTTGGTTTGGTGCCTGTTCATTTGTTTATTTAGAGTGTACTAGTGCGGTGCCCGTAGGAAGTATTTATTCGTATAGTGGGAGATTAAGTAGATTAACGCCTGCAACTCCATAAAACACTTACTTTTCATAAGGTACCACACCATCCAGCACATACACATAGATCATTGATATTCGCTGGAAACTATTTGAATATTATTGGAAAATCGAACCTTGTAGTCACTTTAAAACTCCTAAAGATAGGTAGGCTAAATAGACTTCCAGATGAGATGAGTCAGGGTTTAAATCCAGAGTGAATTGTGTTACTGACCAGGTGTAGGCCTATCACACAAAGGGTCGGAGCTCCCCTAAAGGCGTCCGATCGGAAACACGCAACACGTCCTACCTAAATAATGATATTTTGAAAAATGAATTCAAAAATCTTCAAAATCGAGGATGCACATCTTCATGCTATTCTCAAGCCACATACGAAATCTTCGAACAGTCAGCGGCCTAGAGACTCACATATATGTTGTTTCAGCAACTTTTGGGTCGATACTATTTGTAATACAGACTTAATGCTAAATATAACCATTTTTGACCACTAAAGAATTGTAAAATATGGTCAAAACTCATCCAGAAATACCACATAAAACCACGAAAATATTAAGAAATCCATGCTGTGATTTGGTATCAAAAACTTGACATTTCAGAGATTTCTGTCAGTTTTTTTAGCCCAAACTTTGTGGTCTTAACATAAAGTGGGCATGTCTGTAAAGGGGAGCCTTGTGGGTACCAATGGAACCCATTTTCAATTAGCTACCTAAGGTCAAAGGTCAATCGACACCTTTGAAAATGGGCATGCTAGCTTTGGACTTTGGAGCAGTTTTTCTTATGATGTTATGATTTTTCCAACTGATTCCTTCGATCTTCTAGTTTGATTTTCACAGTTTTTCACAGCCTCTTAAAGACAGAAAGTCAGCCGACAGTGTTCATATATTGCTCTCCCTGATGTCCTTGACCCAGCCGTATATATGTGAGCGTGTGGCAGTGGTTTGTATGCATGTGTGTCCCTGTAAGGTTTAGGATTAGTGGGATTAGGGACCCTCACATGCAGACATGCTTATTGTCAAATCAGTTTCCTCCTGTTTCTACTGTCTTTTTTTCATTTCTTTGTGAAGCCTGCTATATTCCAATCTCACATTAAAGGAACCATATATATAAATAATCTTCAGCATGGGCTGCTTCTAAAAATAAGGCAGAAGAAAGGAACAAAAGAACAACATTAAAAGGTCTCCACAGTCACCAGTTTTCCTCCAATTACAGACTTTTCCATTAGAGAGGTTGTGATTCAGAGCTTCCTCTGACTCTTTTTACACTCCAGATAAACATGTTATGCTTAATTGTCGGAGCAACTTTGAATAATGATCCCATTAGGCTTTTTTTTAATTATTGCGAGCCGACCATTAGTATTTTATTGCTTTTTTTTGGGACGATACAGTAATCTGCATATCTAATGTGATGTTCGGAGGAGTTAACTTAATCTCTAAAAAAAGTCTGCCTAATGTTTCACTGAGCCAATGTGCAAGCTATCATGCAGATAAACTAAACTTTTATCTAATAAATGCACAACAAAGAGAGATATGGAAAGTTAAGGTGGCTACAAATAATCCATAGATAATGCTCATACCCTGTCCCGGCACTGACTAGGAATACTATAAAAGTTTATGATGCATGCGAAGCCATTAATATATAAATAACGGGACAAATAAGTGGATAGAGGGGGGAAAAATCACCTTGCCTTTTTGTTCTTCAGGGGACATAAAGCGAGGTATGCTTCCTCGGTCTTGCAGGAAATAAATGCGCTTGGGATTTATCGACACACTGGCTGTTATAAGCCTACTGTCACACTACAGCAGTTACCCATGGTGGATTTAAGACTCAGGGAAGAAGAAACACTCTGAGTCTCCATCTCAGTCTCCTTTCCCTTTTCTTTCCCACCCTTGCTGCAAGTACTTTTATACCACTGCAGCCAATTCTCACTCAAATGTGGTCAAGTGGAACTTGATTGGTATTTTGTAACGCACATTTTTGTTAAAGTTTTTCAACAGGAGCGTCTAGACCTGTGCCAGCCCCCTTTTAATCCCAACCTATCATTTCTGTTGATGGCACCACACTCACACTCAGTCACACAGCTCCTCTCTGCCTGTCTCATGCCACAGCTGCCTGGAAATTGCGTTTTGTTTATATGATGGTAAAATATTCATGGAGAAAAATAGCTGTGGAAGCTGTCCATATAATCCCCCATAAACTGATATCTAAATCCATCATACACACACACACACACACACACACACACACACACACACACACACCAATGAGAGCTGACACCCTCAAGGGCACAATGATATGAATGACAGCAGCACCCGCGTGTGTCCACCCTCAGCGCCAAAACATCTTGCTCGTACACCAGCAGATATGCACACACAGATGCCTATATACACACACACACACACACACACACACACACACACACACAGCTCCCAGACGGATGCTGCGGTTTGGGCGTCGGTATCGATCGACACTCGTCAGCATGTCCTCAATAACAAGCAGTGTCCCCGAAAGCGCTGCAGCAAGCCTGTCAGGGAGAGACACACAGAAAACTAGTTGGAGAACGAAGGAATGAGAGAATGTGTACCTGTATAGACAGAATAACAGCTGAAAGGTGAAACCTGTGATTGACCGCCGATCAGCTCGACAAATGTCGATCGAATATCTATCCCCGCACGCTGCACCGCCTCGAGGCGAAGCATCCTAATTTGTTCTAGACTTTTTACTGTTTTTTTTCTCCTCTACAAAGCCTGCTTGAAGATTATGAGCAAGGGCACAGTGGCTGGAGCCGAAGAGCAGGCCTGATGATAATGATGAAGTATCTAGCCACCCGGCTAACGAGAGCCCAGATCTGCCCTGAGTCTGCCTGCTATGCAAATTTCCCTCACGCCAGCAATGAATCAAAGGCGTAGCAAACCAATGTTTCTCTTCGCAGCACTTTAGCAAAGCCATCATTCACAAAGGACACGCCAAAGGCACGCACACTCACATGTGACACGCACACATGGACTCTCGCGCTTGTGCAACACGTCAAATCACTTTCTCTGCTTGTGAAATATGCTAAAAACACATTTTTTTTCCTGACTGAATCCATGCAAACGACTTCAGAGCTCCGTGGCCTCTAACACTGAGTCGACAATAACAAGGCTCCGGAGACAAATTCCTCTAAGTTGATGTTCTTGGCAGAAAAACACAGCGACATACGACAGATCTTTTCTCTCCCTCGCCGTCTCTGACCTCACAGCCCCCCCTGTGTTCCCTCAGCATGGATTTTTAATGCTCAACAAATAAGTTGTTTCTTTGTTGCCAAGATGAAAAGTGCGGGATCTTAGCGTTAAGGCTTTAATTGATGGATGGAGGCCTGGAGTGCACGCACAGATGCACCCAAATATACAGGCAGTTTGGAGTCATTGTATGTCCTTCATTCTCTCTTTTTCTTCCTCTGCTTTTCTCTCTCTCTCACCCTCTCAGTCCTCTCATTATCTTGTTGCTCTGTCAGGCCTGTAGGTTTGCCTCTGGGGTGTTGAACTGGCAGAAGTAGCAGTATGACGGTAATTTGCTGGAATGGAAGGTTAGATGGGCTCACCTTGCCTTTTAAAAGGTGTCATGAGGGCCAGACGGCAGACCTTTGACACCATGATTAATCATAGAACACTTGTGGAAGAGGTTCTTTTTTTTAAATTTGGAATAATGTCCTAATTGGATGTTTATGTGGGAATACAGCACATGTTATTATGTATACATGCAAATAAATAGAAATATGCACATGTATGCATGATTACTATTACATCTGTAACTGTATAAAACTGTAGAGAACTAGCAGCAACATGCATGTACTCACATGTCATACAAGCGCGCACACAAACAGACGGTGACAGGCTTTTAAGCCTTTGTCAGATTAATAGCCACTTTCTCTCCGTGGTCAATAAATGCTTCGGGGAGTTCCCTAAGGCTGCAGGATAGCTCCCTGCGTGTGTTTGTGTGTGTTTGTGTGTGTGTGAGAGCATCTAACAGGCCTCATGGGTCAACCTGTCACCACAAAGATGGCTAAGCAGTTGGTTGGCCAGCGGGAAATCAATGTAAGGTGATGAGGCTACCGTGTGGTGTGTGTGTGTGTGTGTGTGTGTATGTGTGTGAGTGTTGGTGTGTGTCTCTTTGTTTTTATGTGTACCTGTTTTGGTGCATGCTGTTGCCTTCATTTAGATTGAGAAAAATTACCAAATAGGAAAAACTTGGTACTGAGGTATCAAGCATGAATTGATTCTACTCTTAAAGGGACAGTACATCAAAATTAAAGACTGTAAAAACAATAGACGACATGGTTCCACTTCCTCTCACTGTACACAATTAAAGCTAAACCCTCCCTGATATTAGCGCTAGCATCCTGCACATTTGGAGCCAGAGGCTGCTCAGTAGTAACGTCAGGTGGGGCCCGACCAATCACTGGTCAATCACAGCTGTCAATCATGTGAAACCCGCCTTTTATAGCATCAAATAACAACTGCCAAACTAACTTCACGTGTACTTTGGCTTTGTTGATTTTGCTCATGGCCCATCTGCACACGTGGAGGTTGGATTCATGACTCATACTGCAGCCAGCCACCAGGGGGCATCTGACATGTTTGTGCTTCACTTATGGGGAACTGTCTTATTTATACACTATTGCTCATAAAGTTGGAATACAATATTCTTCACCCCTTTCCATGAAATGATTGTGCCGATGTGATTAATTTTTGATTGATAAGGTGTACATCTTCTCAAAACGTTATTAATCATTATCTTCATTGTGATTACTGATGCATTTAAATCAAAATAAACAGAGGATTGTGTTTGGAACCAAAATGATTCCAACTTTATAGGCAACAGTGTATATAGTCTATATACAAAAAAAAAAACCCAACACAAATTAAGAGCTCTTTGCTTTCTAGTTTATATCTATCCACATTCTTTGCAACCACTTATTACCTCCACCTCTGTTTGTTTGTCTGTCTGTGCATCAAAACGATTACGGAAAAACTACCAGTCTGGACTTGATGAGAGTTGGTGGATAGGTGTAGCATGGGCCAAGGAAGAACCCAATGAATTTTTGATCTGAATCACGGCCAGATTCATCAATTCATTTTCACTTTCGTTAACAATGCGAGACAGGGCATTTGTGCTGCATTTATGTGGTGTCAGAATAATTTAAAAAATGAGCTTCCCAATCATATTTCATTGCTCATCTGATTCTTTTCCTTTGCTCATCGTTGTTATGCAAATACTGGAAACAGCTAGCAATAAAATGCAACACATCTTCTTTGTAGCGTCCATGTTGTTTCCACATTAGGACTCAAAGCTCACAAACACACCAAAGTTGGAAGAATGACTTCCTAACTTGGGAAACAGGACCACCCAAGGAGCATGTGAATGCACCATTGGTCTTGGCGGAGACTTGCAACTGTAGATGTAGCATACTGTTCATGCTCATTAGTAGCGAAAACTTGCATCCACAAGCAACAATGTCTGATCTGAAGGACACTTCCACTGCTCACACTCACCCCCAGGACGCTCTATTTCTTGGAGTGCTAAGGGTGAGGGTCTGCGGGTGGTGAGGGGTCAGGCTTTGGCTTTGGAAGCCAGTGGCTAAGTCCTGCTGTGATGTGGGTTGGAGATTATATGACTGGGAAGCAGTGGAGCTGCTCTGCTCCACCCCATCCCCTCCCCACTCCGGGGAGGTTGGAGCTCTAGCTCACTTCTCTGCTAGTGAACCCTGGTTGTTTAAACGAGCCCCAGCGGTCCTCATTACCCTTTCCCTGGGCGCGCTCGCGCACACCAGATGCAGGCGCGCGCACTCGTGAGCAGCACTCATAGAGGAAGAAGAAGCTCTTGCACGTACACAGCTGCAGGCTTCATGAAGTGAAACGAAGCCGGACGCCAGTTTGTGATGGTTAGCTCGGACAGCTGCCCCGTCCCTTATCAACCACTCGGCTCAAGGGCTCGTTACGACGGTAATGATGCTTGGGTCGCCCAAGGGTTAACGCACCGACACTCCAGGAAACAAAGCCTTTTAAAGTTGTTCATATAATATCATGTTTCCATTGATAAAAGCCTTAAAAAACTCTCTAGTGCACTTAGACCGCCATGTTAATTGCACATGATTTCAGACGCTGCTTGTTTTTGTATGCGACCATCATTACAGTACATTCACTATTTCAAGTACTTAATGGCAGCTATTTGAGCTCTCACCTCCTGCGTTCAATCACTGCTTTTATTTTTCTCTCTGTGGACTCTATTGCTCCTCATATGAGCCACAAACACACAGACACACATGTACACAGCTCTCCTAAAGGGGAGAGAAGGCATCGAAAGCGTGACTTTTCTTGTCTTCAAGCTCATCTTCCTTTCCATTCGTCTCCGTGTTTTCATTTCACTTATGATCTCCTGCTCCAGCAGTTACCACCTATGGAGCTGGAGATAGACCTGCCGCTATATCGACTGTGTTGACTTCGATTGTGTGTGTGTGTGTGTGTGTGTGTCCTTGTCGGTGTGTGTGTGAAATTGAGCGCTGTGTGAAGCATTCAGGAGAAGTTTCGGTGGCTGGGTTGAGCGAGACAGTGATACAAGGCAACGGTCCTTGAATGTTTGTGGATGTGGCAGCCCAAGAGGGCTTCAAGTGATTGAAATGCTTCTCTTGATGCGCACGAGCACAAGCTTTGATAATATGTTGCATCACATTCTTTTCTTTTTTTTTTGCTTTTACCAATAACTTGAAACAGCGCAGGTTCAAAGAGGGCAACAAAAAGCCAGTTTGAAGCTCTATATGGCCTTAAGATGTTCTGTTTCTCTTTAACTGCAACAACCCCTGAAGGGATTTTGTAGCGTTTTCGTCTTTGTTGCTCTACGGCGTGTGATGTCACGGACATGGACGACCTTCCGCGACAGAAGTCTCCCCACTCGCGCCTCGCGTCCCGTCAGAAGAGAGTCCTCGCTTCACACTCTGGGGAGTCGAGCAGAAAGCTATCATGTGGCAAAGTTAATCAATGTGACTATTGGCTAGAAGTAATCAAGTGATTAATCAGCACGACATCCAGCTGACGCAGGGAATTCTGGGGAGAGACTTATGGATAGTGAAAGAGAGGGAACAGCGAGGAGGAATATAGACAGAAAAAGTGTTGAATGAGAAAGCAAGTAAACAACAAATAAACTCAACAAAACGGTAATTGGGAATGTGGGATGGTAGCGCTCCAAGCTTGTTCTCAAAGAAGAAAATAAAACAACCCACACATACCAAAATAAATGAACAAGTAGAAAACTAGCTCTAATCAATATGACATTTCAAACCCCATAAAAGCAGAGATCCAGTGCCTGGGTCGTAGATAAGGAGCATAAAAACTGTAATATTCATTCTCGGTCTACAAAACATGAGGCGGCACACGCTCATCTGTCAATCACGGCTAAAAGATGGATGTAGAAGTAGGAGAAAGCAAAGGCCAGTGTGTGCAGTTCAATAAGCCAAGGAGAGTGTTATTTTCCTGAGCTGCTGGTGTGAATTTTTATGAAATGATGCAATATGTTGATGGCAAGTTCAGCGTCCTGTATCTCTCCATCTCTCCCAGCATGTCGTAGCATGGGACGACAGCCACAAACACACTGAAACACCACCATGAATGTCACACCGCCTGCTCCTTTTCCCACAAAAATGTTACTGCAATATGTTATATTCATGTATTTATTTTGTAGAGAATTGGGTGATAGGAACATACTTTCACCTCATTTTTTAACCTCAGCAGAAACGATGCACCATCTGTGGAATCTGTAGAGTGCAGATTGTGAGACAAAGCTTATTTTAGGGCCACCTGTACTTGGAAACTGAGTTGGCATGCTGATATTCTACCCTGCTATGTTACCCTGGCTAATGGTAAATCTTCATACGCTCGGAAGACACAATGTATTAGATGCAAACGGGATTCCCTGGTTGTCATCACCTAACCAGTGTTAGATCAAGAACCCAGATTCCATTCACTGGCATTCACTCTACTGGTTTTAATGATTCATTTGAGTTCTATTCTGCCCTACAAAGCAAAAAGGCAGTAACTGCATTTTTGGTAAAAAATTAGTTATTATAATTTTCATGATATTCAAGGCATCCTTTTTTATGTGGCAAAACATCTTATCTCAAATGTGTGTCGTTTTGGAGGAAAATGGTAGTCGTTTGTACAGAAACTGCAAAAACAAAGCAAGAGTACAGTAGAGCACCAGAACAGCTTCCGGGTGAAAAATATTGACCTAAAATGGTCAAATTAGTTTGGGTTTGTTATATCCATGTTCAGGAAAACAAATGGTTCCAATTATTTTAAATACAGTGTATCTGACACACCCAGAGCCCAAGTTGTGGCAAAATAGTTCTTGGAGAATCTATACTGCCTTTTTCCTTGGTATGGTGCCACGTTTTTGGTAAGTGATACAAAGCAAGAATACAATAACTGCAAAATAAGGGTAAAATATAAAATTAAATATGAGCATTGATATGTACAAAAAATAAGCTAATATAAAGTAACAAAACAGCCACATGTCCAATAATCTACCTACAACTACTGAGGCTGGATGACAGGATAACTTTAAAGTCGTTTTTTCTGCACTCTGCCTAGTTACTGCCTAGTTACTGCCCTTCTGCTTTGTAGGGCAGTATTGACCTCTGATAGGTCGATGATTGTCAGGCTGTTGGATTTGGCCCCTAGTAAAGAATCCCAGGATTTTTGGAAGGGACCCGGGAGAAAACTTTTTCATAAAACTTCCAAATCAATCATCCAAACATATAAGCCGGAGAATGGTCATGGAATTTAGGTTGTAGACCTGACTGGCGGTCTCCATGACCAGTTTAAAAGGGAGTATTTACAGTGTGTGGGAGTGTGTGACTGAACATCGTCAGGTCTTTTGCTTCTGGCTTCTTCCTTCTTCTTCCTTGTGGCTTTTTCAAACCGCCACAAACCAAATCCCCTCTCTGCAGGAAGTGGCTGATGTCAAAATGTTTGATCCCAGACCATCCTGACTCCATGCTATATCAGCTAACTTTCTTTTTTCTCACTTTAACTCTTCATTATTATTACTATTATTATTATTCATTTGGGGTCATTTGAAGCGTTATTTGAAAAACAACATGAAAACATCATAGCCAGTACACCTTAGTCACTTCTATGTTTCTTTCTGTGATTTTCCCTCACATTACTCTTTTGTCTTTGAAAAAAGTTTCTCCGAACACATTTTTACAATGGCTACCGAATGGCTTGTGATGTGCTTTGATTTGTCTGGAAACTATTTTTTTTTAAAAACACTAGATAGTTTTGCAGTTCACTGTGATATTATTCAGAGCGATCTTCACTTTGATCAAGCCACACATAAAAAAAAAAAAAGAACTGGCTGTGCTTTTTATTTGTGCAACGTGTCAAACTTGTATAATCTATAGACTTTTGACAATCCTTTGTTAAAGTTCAATGTTTCAGTTTTTGGAAGTAGGACACATGAAGCCAAGTGGAGGATTAGATAAAGAGAGGAAGAGGAGGAGGTGAGACAAGGATCAGAGGAGGTGATGCTTCCACACAGTGGGACCTCACATTTCAACTTTTATTCTGAGATATGAGAAGGAGAGTGGCTTACAGGTGATAGGGGAGGTGACAAGGAGTCCGTCTAGGGGCTGACAGTGTGCCCGGTAGCCAGGGAGAGTCGTGAAAGAGAAGAAGTCAAAGTGGCAACAGAAAGTAGTGGATGTGTAGCAGAAAGATGCTAGAGTGAGTGATTGTGACGGAGGGAGACTGTAGTTCTGGTGGCACATTTCTGCCTAGAAGGGACAGCAGTGTGATGGCTGACGGTTTATTCTTGTTGCTGTTTTTTTTAGGTGAAACCATGAAGGAGAAGGGAAGGGAAACATAGTCCTTTCTGATTCTGAACAATGTATTTCATTAATTTCTATGTTAACAATTAAAGTGTCTATAAAATAACAGACATTGCCAAAATGTTACTTGAAATCAAAGGAGCTTGGTGCCATCACATCAAATCTATACCCCAAATAACTTCTGCACATTTACAACATTTTCATGTATTTCTCGTTCCAGAAAGAAAATCCACTGCCTCCAACCCCCAGTTCTCTATAAAGGGGGGGCCGTACGCAAAGGGGTTAAAAAAACCTATTCATTCAATACATGTGTACTATTTAGCTCATGTAGGAAATGCAAAATAAAGTTAGACTCAAGGTGGAACCAAGGTTATTATAGTTAACGAAAACTAACCAAATAACGAAAACTAGAACTGAAAAAACATTTTCGTTAACTGAAATAAAAATAAAAACTAGAGTTTTTAAAAAAACGATAACTAACTGAAACTGTATTGTGTGGTTTAAAATACAGTGTAACTGTAAAAAACGAAAAAAAGTCTAAAACTAACTAAAATTGTAGTGAAAATGTCCTTAGTTTTCGTTTTTGTCAACTTTTTTCTTCCATAATTCAGTGTATTTATTTGAACATGCAACACATGGTGAATATGTTTACTGAGACTGGGATGTTTACACTAGAACCAAAATACAAAACACCCAGAACTGTAAGAGTTAATAACCTTATTGAGGCTAAGATGGATAAAACAAAGGAAATAAACACAAAATTTATTATGACCTCTTTGAATCTGGCACCCAAAACATAGCCCATTACAAAAAAACTAAAACTAACACTAAAACTAATAAAAACTAAACTAAAACTAAGCATTTTCAAAAACTAAAAACTAAACTAAAACTAGCAAACTCACTCTAAAAACGAACTAAAACTAACTGAATTTGAGAACAAAAATTCACAACGAAATTAAAACTAAAACTAATGAAAAATCCAAAACTATTATAACCTTGAGTGGAACAAATGCAGGTAGCTTCCTTTTGTTACATAATGTACAGAAAAAAGATATTTTCCAAAAGGATAATAAAATATCTCATGGAGTGTATTAATACGTGCAGCTCAGTGAGTTGCAGATGGCTCTCACGCTGCAGGGGTTACTGGTTTCATCCCACTGGGGAAGACTGAAGATTCCCTCCAGTAGCACAAGACATACTGGAGGGAAGGAAAGTACTGTGATTTTATCTGTACTCTACCTCGTATGATGCTGCTGCTGTGTTACAGTCTTGTTCCCACTAGGACAAGTTCCCACTCAATTCTAAAAATTAATGTTTTGTTGCTGTATTTTGTTTAGCACTTTTAGACCAACAAAATATTGACTGTAGACACACATTTGTCTTCCAATTGTTATGTTGCATTATGTAGTGTCTTAGCCAAAGCAGCTGTACATATCTCCTGTTGTTGCTGCAACATAAATTAATATTCTAAAAAAAAATGAAACCGTCTAGGGGACTGGCATCATGATCAACTTCTTAACCCTTTGATGCACAACATATGGACAACACTTCTAAAGTATAACATGGGTCAAAAATGACTCATTTATCCAAATTTGTATTAAATTAAATTACTTAATACTATAATAATAGTAATTTGTTTCAAATAGTTACTTTCCACACTCATATATTTAATATATTTAACATGTTTATGTATCATTTTGTCACACATACAGTGTATCTTGAAGGTATTAACAGAGCTTCACTTTTTCCAAATTTTTTTATGTTTCAGCCTTATTCCAAAATTGATTAAATTCATTTTTCCTTAAAATTATACACACAATACCCCATAATGAAAATTTTTACCCATGTTGTGCATTAGAAGCGTAATGATACAAAAAGGGTTTTTATTCAAAAAGTAAGAAATGAAAAACAAAAAATTAGGATGTATGATAATCAAAAACAAATTGATTGAGGAAAACCTGGAATACTGAATGATGAAATTAATTTATTGCGAAGATATAGAAAATTAAAAACTCAGTCGGGTCACTTAACACAAAGGGTTAAGACACTGGATACATTATCACATTGAAAAGGCCTAACAGTTAAGTTTAGTTTTTTTAACACAATATGTAATTTTATCAATCAAAGCAATAAAACAAAACATCAGTAGTGGTTGTCATTGCAGTTAGGATTTATCTACAGCTGGTTTGAAAATTATTAGGAACATTTGAGATAATGTATGATAACTCAAAAAATATATTCTGTATAATGAGGGTCTATATTTTGACATTTTAATGCAATATTATACCACTAAACCATATGAATGTAAGTCAAAATTTGCTTTTGGCACCAACAATTTCACCTCACAGAGTATTTTGTTTTCATGATAATTGTTTCTTTTCTTTGTTAAATTATCACTTAAGGACAAAAACAAGGAAGCGCTGTTCTTCCGATACAAAAACAAAACAAAACAAAAGGCCTTTGTTTGTTCTCTTTACTTTAGTCTAGGTAAAAAATAAAACATTTTTTTTAAAAGGACTCATAAATCGATAACAGGGAAGGCGAAGGAGGACATGGAGCAGCAAACTTTGAAAAGAAAATTTAGAGAACACATATTATTTCAACCACGTCTCGCTAACATTTCTCCAGGGACCAGATGCTTCATGCTATGTCTTACTGAGTGATATTCTTCATACACACACTCACTAATCCACACTCACAACACATGCACACGCACACACACACTCCCACACACACTCCAGTACCATACAGGAATCTAGGACAGAGTCTTATTTTGATGATTCACGGCAGGATCATTTAACTAAGCATGGTGGTCTCAGAATCAGGGTGTTAACATGAGGAGCTGGTACGTATTACACAGCGTTTCACCCTGGGAAAAATGCACAACTCTGGTTAGCCTCTGCTGACCTCCACGGCTGAAATTAACTCTTTTGCATGGAGCTCCTTTCATGCTGCATGACTGCACTGCTCTCTCGATTAGCCTTGTGACCCGATTGCTCTCAGCTATTTATCCAGGCACTCGTTCTGCACAACACCTTTTCTCTCCTTGGATTAAATTGCCTGGAACATTTTGTAGCAGGGCAAGAGAAAGAAGGAACGAGCCGAGAGGCTTCATCTGCAGAAGTGATGAGGCCCTGGCAGTCCTTGAGCCCTGTAAAGGGAAGATTGTTCTCACTCTGGGCCATATATATACTGTATATGTGTGTGTGTGTGTGTGTGTGTGTGTGTGTGTGTGTGTGTATGTGTGTGTGAGGGAGAGAGCGAGAGTATTTTACTATAGGTCAAGGCCGTACTGTTGTCTCTGCATTTTTTAATACACATTGAGATTGAGGTTAATAATTGACTAATTGGGAGGAGGTGATTCAATTTAAAAAATGGAAATAACACATTATAGATCCATTACACACAAAATAAAACATTTAATGTCTTTATTTATTTGATTTCTTCTAATTATAATAATTATGGCTTACATTTAATGAAGACCTAAAATTCAGTGTCTCAAAAAAAAAATCTTACAGAAGACCAATTTTAAAAAGTATGTTTAATATGTAAATGTCCTCTGAAAAGTATGTCATCTATATGACTCAACACTTGGTTGGGGCTATTTGACTTGAACTACTGGAAATGGACTTTGGGCTAACTTTAACTTTTGGTACTAGTTTTTATTCTAAAACAATACATCTCCCTCTATACTTTGACTATATAACTATACAAGTTTTGAGTTTTTCTACTGAACCCTATTTTGCCATCACACAAGCTTTTTGCAAAAATACATTCAGCAAATTTTGATTTCAATCAGAAACCAGAATATCACTTCAGACCTCCGTCCAGGCCAATGTTTCATTAACATGCTCCACGGATGCTCCCATTTACAGAGTGGGATGCTCCCATTTACAGAGTTGGGATGGTCCCATTTGCAGAGTTGGGATGGTGGCATTTACAGAGTGGGATGCTCCCATTTACAGAGTTGGGATGGTCCCATTTACAGAGTGGGATGGTCCCATTTACAGAGTGGGATGCTCCCATTTACAGAGTTGGGATGGTCCCATTTACAGAGTGGGATGGTCCCATTTACCGAGTTGGGATGGTCCCATTTGCAGAGATGGGATGGTGGCATTTACAGAGTGGGATGGTGGCATTTACAGAGTTGGGAGGCTCCCATTTGCAGAGTTGGGATGCTCCCATTTACAGAGTTGGGATGGTCCCATTTACAGAGTGGGATGGTCCCATTTACAGAGTTGGGATTGTCCCATTTACAGAGTGGGATGGTCCCATTTACAGAGTTGGGATGGTCCCATTTACAGAGTGGGATGGTCCCATTTACAGAGTGGGATGGTCCCATTTACAGAGTTGGGATGGTCCCATTTACAGAGTGGGATGGTCCCATTTACAGAGTTGGGATGGTCCCATTTACAGAGTGGTATGGTCCCATTTAAAGAGTGGGATGCTCCCATTTACAGAGTGGGATGGTCCCATTTACAGAGTGGGATGCTCCCATTTACAGAGTGGGATGGTCCCATTTACAGAGAAATGGTTCCCACTCTGACAACAAAGAGCAAAGGAAACTGATCAGATGAGCCCTAAAATTTGATTGGGAAACTATTTTTTTCTGACACCACATGAATGCAGCACACATTTGCAGTGTTAAGTCAACATTAATTTATGGATTTGTGTCATTTTGATCCACTCCAATAGTAATGGATTATCATGAGTGGATGAGCAGATATTCTTTAAAATAAAAAATAAATTATATAAATAAGGAGGAGTAGTGGGTGCATTTTATGCAGAATACTTTCATTTATATTAGTAAATAATATTCATGAGTATCTAATGAAGTTGAAAAAAGGCATCAAATGAAGTATTCTAGTATTGCTGACATATGTAGATTGCTTATAGTGTCTTGTTTCGCCGTTTTCAATCAGCAAAGCAATGTTATAGTAATTTATCTTAAGAATTAAAATCACCTGTCTATCTTTATAAAATCCTGTGGTTGGTATATTTGTCTTCCAAACCACTAATTAATTGTACTGGAGTTTTCCGGATGTCCCACGCCAAGGTTGTTTCTCCTGCATCACAGTTGACTGATAGCTTTCACACCAAACAGACAAGTGCATCAGAATTCATCTGACCTGAGCCAAACATCTTTTAGTACTTGGCAGTTTTCAATATCCTGTGCTACAAAAACTAGTATGAGGTTCAGCATGTATCCTTGATCTGCTGTGTGCAGCATCTATCAGGTATTCTTGTGCCATTCCCCTCAGCTTGTTGTCAGTGTTATCTCTACATTTCGAGGCATCCCTTCTTTTTTTTACCACCCATAAAGCTTATATGGCCTCAAAAGTTACGATTGCAGTTTTACAGAATGCGATCCTCTGCAGGTACAACCATGTTGTGAATTCCTCTTTCTATCCTACCGGGGGGATAAAGTTGGCCGAGTCGCATTTGTTAATGCCAGATATTAATCCTCTCTGCCAAAAAAATGAGAGTTATTGTGAAGGAGGACCTGTGTGATTAATGCTTCACGGCACAGTATAACTTCGACCTTACCCAGCAGGCATATCACAGATGATAATGCGCAAGGGGCCTAAAGTGCCCCCAAAGCAAGAAAACTGTTTTCAGAGTATGGAAATACAGCAAGGTAAAATGTTCTAATATCAGAACGATATTTAGGCCTATGGTTTAGCAGATAAATCAGAATGAAAGGCACTTAATCAGCCATGACTACAAGCCTGATCACTCTTCTGTAACAACTGAACTGAAGAAGGTTTTCAGAAGAACAATGTCATGTCTTCAATCAAACTCCAGCCGAGTGATATGGATTGAACTTTCCCAGACATTTTGAGAAATGCTTTCAACGTGACTTTAAAATGATCTTAGTTGTGATCCATGTAAGTCCCTTGGATAAGGAGTACCAAGTACTGATCCCCTGAACAGAGGCCGCTGAAGGTTCAGTCAGAGACTTAAGACAGGGAATTGACCATTTATAGCAGATGGTTACACAGAGATCTTACACTGTTTGGTGTTACTTTCCACCAACATGCAACAGGTTCTGTCTTGCAAAGCTACTTGGGAACTTTTTGGTGGAATGTGCAGTTCCACCAAGGACAAATTGGTTTGGGACCTGAGAAGAGTTGTAGATGGAAGTGTAGCCATGATGACATTAGTGGGTGTTTCATGTTCTACAGGTTGGAAAAAGAGGATGGAGATGGAGATAATAGTTGTTCCATGCTTGTTCTTCAGATAAAGAGTAATATTTGTAATAACCAACATGGTCTCACAGAAATCCGCGAAATAGCCACGGATTTCGCTTAACTCAAAATCCGTGGAATAGCCACGGAATCGCTCAAATTTCCGTGAAACTGACACGGATTTGGCTACAATGCAAGTTAATGCCAGTCATATCCCGTGCCTATTCCAACATACAAAGTGAGTATGTACATTCACTGAGTGAAGATTTAGAAAATAAAACGTATATTTCTCACTAGAAATGTGATCAAAATCCATTTTTATGCAGAAACTAAGTCAAAATATTGATTTTTCACTAAAAATGAGAGAACTGTCCGCCATGTTTTTGATTCTGACTGCTGGGACCTTGAAAGTCACGTGACTTGGAACAAACCAATAGCCACGGGACATCACTGTCATTAACTTGCATTGTAGCGAAATCCGTGTCAGTTTCACGGAAATTTGAGCGATTCCGTGGCTATTCCACGGATTTTGAGTTAAGGGAAATCCGTGGCTATTTCACGGATTTCTGTGAGACCAGGTTCGTAATAACGGAACAAAAGCTTGCAGGTCATTATTGCGATCCGCCAAAACTGGTTCCACCAGTTTAAGAACTAGAGGTAATTTGGTGGAAAAGGGCTTTTTCAGGAAGCAGGAGGAACTAGAACTATCATCCATCACAAATGGCTGAAGGTCATCGACCACTCATAGATAGATAGATAGATAGATAGATAGATAGATAGATATACTTTATTTATCCCAAGCTGGGAAATTACAGCGTAGCAGCAGCATTACACACAGAGACAGTGACAACACAATTAAATAAAAAGAACAACCTAAGCGTACTTCAAGCAATAAAATATAAAAATACAATAAAATACAATAAAAAATAAAGTGTCTAAAGAAAAAGTGTCTAAAGAAGGAGTAATGTCTAAAGAAGGAGTAAAACCCAACATCATGTTTTAAAAACGACAGCTACTGGAACAATTACAAACACATTTATTTTTCTATCTGTGGAACACACTTATTTCTGGTTGAAGAATGTCACAACTGATAAAATGACAGACATCCTGTTACTCCTAATGGTGGATATAGCTCCTGTAGTGGAGTTCTTGGCCCATATGATTTAATCAGTTCAGATGATTCATGCGGTCCCAATCCCCAGTCCGATGCTCAGCATCGTCAGGAACGCAGCAGAGTGGAGACAGATACAGATCTGCAGTGAGAGCGCACACCAAGCAAGGTGCCTGAATATTAGTTACATTTTAAATTTAAGCATTTGATCAGTTAATATTATAGTAGTAGCTCATATGATGACCCCCTAACCCCTGCCAAACATGATGCCCAAGCATCTAAAAAATCTGAACCAATGAGAAAGAAGTAAGGCCCTTTTAATAAATAGCAGAAGAAGAGGGCAGTCAGCTGGTAGCCAAGCAGCTGAATGTTTGTGAAGAATGAAAGAAGCAGCTGGTTTCAATCAGCTTCATCTTTAATGTGAGCACGACTTATCTTAAAGCTCTAAAAGGACAATAAACAAATCTCAGTGATGCACACCAGAACCTCTGAGAGCTTTCAATATCTCACCAAGCAGTTTGTTAAGATGGATATTTTGCTTTGTGTATTCCAGTCTGAAGAGCTGAAGTGCTTGTTACTTAACTCTCCATCTTTGATATACCAAGCTTATTTTATTCCTCTGCACAGGCCACAAGGCCACTGTCTGCAGTCAGGGTTGGGTACGTGTGGGCGGATGTGAGCATGCTTGTATGAGCGACCATATGCCTTTTACGTGAGCATGAAGTCATGGTTATTCGTGTGAATGGGCACAACAAGCGTATTGATGTGTGTTGCTTTGGAGAACATGTTGTTCCAGAGGCCAAAGCCTACATAATAACAGACGCTGAGAGATGCTATACACTCAAGCCCTATGTATCTTATATATCTATCTAAAGTATAATCATCTAGGGAAAAAAGCACAACAATATTTCAAAATAAACCTGAGCAGATATTGAGCACACAGTGTATTAGTTGTGCCAGACTGTATGAAAGCATACAGAAAAACAAACAAAAAGAGAACATCCATTCATAAAACCCATCCGTGATACCACAACAATAAAAGATGTTTTCATTTTTTAACTCAGTCTCCCAGTTCCCAGGTAAAAGGGGAGGCTAACAGTGAAGAAACTGGGAGAGTGTCTTATTTTGATGATTCAAGTGCAGGGTAATCAGTGCCCTCCATCTCACCTGAAAACGAAACAAAAAGGCAGAAAATGGTTCTGATTCAACTTCAGCCGTAACTCACCACTGCTAAGCCAAACTAAGCATGTATGTGAATGACTCTGTGTGTGTGTGTGTGGGAGCACAAGCGTTGGGGTGCATATCTGCGTGCAATGAGCGCGCAGGGCCCCAAAGATTAGCCCCGTCCTGCCTGGCTGACCCTTCCCTCTGATGGAAGCTAGCTGACGGAGTGGAGGTAAGTGGTGTGTGAGTGTTTGTATACTCAGGAGAGAGGCTGAGGGCGAGAGTATCATTCCTTCTGCCCCTTCTACCAAGTGGAGAACCAAAGTCTGGCGATACGAGACTCCTCTCATGCCACTCGCTCATGATTCATGAAAACACCTGCCAGAGTGTGATCTGGGCTGCCTTGGCCTGCGAGCTAAGTGCCATGCAAATGAAAGAGCACTTGCACGAATGCATTTCAGCGTGTAGACAGATGTGGAATATCCTTCAGCTGCATTTACTAGCAGGATGCACAATCTTCTTTTGTTGTTTATTACATTACCATTAAGATAGACATTAATGCAGATACAAGAATCTGGCGATACGATACTTATCATGAGACAAGAGTTATGATTCAAAATATTGGATATACTGCGATACTGTTGATATATTGCAATTTTTTATCTAATTTTAAGAAATAGTGCCATAGTGTAAATAACACACTAACATATGCACAAAACTGAGTTAAAAACAACAATAATATTCACATGTTATTATCAATTTCTAATGGATAGTGTTTTTAAAAATTGATCATAACATATAATATCACTATCCTCAAGTCCGAGTCAGTCTCGAGTCAACAAAGAAGAGCCAGAGTCGAGTCAATACGACTTGACTTCAAAGTCTGAGTCACTAGAAACCAGGCTTTGAGTCGGACTGTGGTCTGGGTACGTGTCAGGGACATTTTATGTTTAGTTTTTTTAGTTATTTACCTTATTATGCCTCTAAAAATGCACCTGGTCTTTAATGATATGATATCCTCCCTTCCTACCACCTAACCCAACAACTTTGACCCTTGGCTGAGTCACATTTGAGGCTAACGTTAGCTTCGGTTAGCTAGCTTAGCTTTTACTTACTTTTCTGGGTGCAACCACGACAAGTGTTGATTGAAAATGGACGTTGTCCCACAGACTGTACCAAAGCATACAGAAAACCTACAAAAAGAGGACAATCATTCAGAAAAACCCTTCAGTGATAACACAACAATGATCAGTCATCCTTTGGCAAATATAACATTTGGTGCTGCACTTTCCTGATTTTTATGTGAAATTCGTGAAAGCAATCAGCATGATGTAGGGCTCTAGTCTGAGTCTGAATCATCAAAATACAAGTCCAAGAAGAGTCACAAGTCTCAAAAATTGGACTTCAAGACCAAGTCCTCAGAGTGGAAGTTTGGGTCGAGTCCTGTAAAATCAGGCTTCCAGTCCAACTCAAGTACTTCATTCCTGACTCAAGTGGATCAATTTTTTCTTAAACCCCTAGCAGATATTCTAATATGGACTCATACAAAGGTGATAAATGCAAGCCAAAGGACTTAATTGTGTTGCTTTATCAGTGTTCAATACAAAAACATCAATAAATTGTTGAATAACATAACAAATATTATAAGAGGACTAAAGACAAAGCAATAAAAAAATGAAAGTAATTAAAAAAAACAAACAGAAGTACACAGACTTCAATAAAAAACAAAAACAAGAATTGAGTGCAAAAAAGGGAACAGACGTACAAAGCATAAAAACAATGAAAGCAACAGAACAATTAAGCAAAAGATAAAAGAAAGAAAGAGAAAGCAGTCCTCCAGTCATAGCAACAGCAGCAGCTGCCCTTCACCACAGCTGAGAGGAGGTGTGTCGCCACGGTGACCAAGAGTGGACACTGATTTATAATCCACCTCCCTCCGTCCCTCTGCAAGACCCCCCTCCTCCTCCTCCTCCTCCTCCTCCTCCTCCTCCTCCTCCCGCGTCCCCTTCCACTCCTTTACGGCGTCAGCATGACAGTGTTGCTATGGCAACAGCATACCACTGCAGAGGCAAATGTAAGCAGTCATCGATCTGTATGTGTGACTGTCATGTACATACATATCAGTGTAGTCATGTGCATATTTTTAGGTGGTATTTTTGGCAGAACTGTAATAGAGAAAAGATGAAGGCGAGGGGAGACGATGACGATGATGTGAGGAAGATCGGAGGCTGCACTGTCAGACTTCAGCTCAGCTCTTTTGTCTTACATTTGTGTTAGGGATTATAAACTCCTCCTTTGGTGAGGAAATTCTTCCAATCTTGGGCTTAACCCTTTGATGCACAACATGGGTCTAAAGTGACCTGACTGAGTTCTTATGCTATTTCTGTGCAATAAATGAATTTAATCATTGAGTATTCCAGGTTTTCCTCAATTAACCGTTGAAGAAAAACATTCATTTTTTTAGGTTTTCCTCAATTAACTTGAGAAAAAAGCATGAAGGGAAACATGGAAATAATGATCTGTTGTCATAAAAAACAAGATATTCAAAGAATACTTTGAATATTCAATCATGAAATGAATGGATTTCAAAAAATAGAGCAAAGAAACACACAGCATGAACTAACATGGGAAATGAATGTGGGTCATTTTTGACCCATGTTGTGCATCAAAGGGTTAAAAACATTTCAGAAACCACAGATAAACAATAAAAAGTATGTTAAATAACATCACTATTGGTTTAACTCCCTGTAAGACTGGAGTTTTGGACATACAAACAATGAAAACACTCTGAGCCTTTAGCTTCTTTTTGAACCATGATGGGTGGTTGGTTGGCCAATCTGTTGATTTGTTGGTTGGACCAAACTAAAACATTACAGAAACTATAGGAACAATGATAAAGTCATGATCCCCATAGTACAAATTCAACACCACGTAGAGTGTTGATTTTATGTTGATTTTATGATTTTTTGTTTTTATTGTATTCATGCATATTTTATTTTGTGCGGGCAGTACATTTTACATTTTATTTGATTTATTTTTATCCCATTTTTAATTTATTTTATCTTATTGCATCTTACTGTTCTATTGTTTACTACATCTCTTTGTATTGTGTTATGTATTTATTGTTTGTGCAGCACTTTGGAAACCTTGTGTTTGCTAAAATTGTGCTCTATAAATAAAGGGGATTGGACTGGATTGAACATTGTCAGTTCCTTTGGCATGGTTGACATTTTTGTTTTTTAGTCAAATGTGTCTTACAGTACTTACTGGACAGTTACTGGATGGATTGCCATGTAATGTAGAGCTGATATCCCAAGGATGTATCCCAAGGACTGTATTGGCCCCCTGATCTTTCCTCTAGCACCGACATGAGCTTCACATTTTATGGTTTTGAATGATATGACTTCTCCTAATCTATTATTTACCTGTTACCTTTCATAATCAATCTGAACAACTTTGCACATTGGCATAGATTGGATCTATCAGAGCACTGATTTAGAAAAAAATCTGTTTAAACTTGATGTTATCTTGCTGGAGTTTGTGGCATCTTTTTGTATCATTGAATCAGGAGATCAGTTATATTAGCAGCACCTGTTGCTAACACCATGGGCTGCATTGCTAGCACCTGTTGGCAGACAGGAACAGCAGGTGGAATTTGAAAAAGGATGAGGAGAATTAGGAATTACCATCTCGCTATAAGCCTCATGTGTAGTTACTGTTGCTACCACTTTCAGCCCATCCACTCTAGCACATTGGCCTACATGTGCTTTTTTTTTACAAAGGTAATGATGCTAAATTGACCACTTTTAACAATGGCTCTTCAATTTCACGCAGATATAACAAAAAAGGTTTTCATTTCAACCCACAACTGTGGCTTTTGTTGGCTGAAAAGACAACTGTCACAACTGAAGCAAGCAAGTCTTTGATAATGCTAAAATTGAAACTACATTATTTGTTTTGAGTCATGATCCCCATAGCACAAATCTGACATTGGCAGTTCTTTTTGTGGCATTATTGACATTTTTTCTTACCAGTTACTGGATGGATTGCTGTGAAATGTAGTATTGAAATTCTGCCAACAATTGAAGACTTATTCTACCACGCCAAATTCTGACCTCAAATTCACACTGTAAAGTTTTGTTAAACAGTTAACATCATCAGTTACTTCTCCTAATCTGTTACTTTTCCAAATCACTATGAACCACACATTGGCATAGGTTGGATCAATCAGAGCACTAATTTAGAAATTAAAATCTGTTTAAGTCACCATATGACCAGTTACTGAAAAGCAATGTACCATTTAAAAAGCTTTTTTAAAGCGTCCGGTGCAGTGCACAAACAATGCACCGGGGCTGCATTACATGACTTCCAAAAACAATATCACTAATCTGTTTTAAACTGAATATTCTCTTGTCTCTCACTAAAACACTGAGTCCTGCTGCTTCATGACACAACATTGCATATTAGTAGTGCAGGAAAAGAAACTAACCAGGATTCTGTCAGTAGGAGAGCAAAGAGGGAAGAGAACAGCGCCCAAACCCATCCGAAGGGCAGGTTGGGGAAATGTGGCTGGAACCACTTTTAGGGGATTCCAATAACAACTTGAATAGACACTTGCTGCATTCATGGACTCATGGTGGTGCGCTGCTGCGAATGAAAACACTGGAAATTGATATTTGGCATTATTTTTTCCATTTAAAAATGTATATTTTTGGGCCTGGTGGGTGTTCCTGCTGTTGTTGTTGTTGTTGTTGTTGGGTATACCTGCTAAACATTAGCATATTAGCTTTGTCATGATCATTTTAGCTGGCTGACATTAGCATTTAGATTAGTGGTGTTTAAGTGGTGCAGCCTTACGGAGCTGTTAGCATGGCTGCAGGCTCTCAGTCTGGTTTAATGGTATCTGCCATTGATGCTGCCTCCTTGTCTCCTGGAGGTTCACAACTGGATTAGTCGATGTTGAAGACAGTTCCCCACTCGATTGACAGACAATAAGATGTCTAAATCAGGACAGAAGGTTTTCACCCAGAAAACTGTTGTATCTTTGAACAGTGTGTGTCAGACTGAGGCAGAGATATAAAGTGCACCAACATCGGCTTTACAACAAGTTCACCAGGGGCTCCAGCTTATCTCACATCGATCCATTTAACATGCTTCTAGCTGTGTTGTAAACACTGCTGAACTAGCTTAATGCAAACACACTCTACAGAGGACACAAACATGTTAAACCATGGGTGTAATTGTCTGTAATTGATCAGCGCGATGCAACACAGTAATCTTACTGGCCCTGCTTTGACTGAATCGTTCTGGCCATCCCTGCATTGATCGCTCTTTGATTGTAGCTGTGTAGCTTTCCTCGGAGTCCGCTGGACTGTAAATCCATCGAAATTCTCATCTTGTTATGGAACCGCGAGAAAGAAAGGCTGAAGTAGAAGACAGAGGGTGTGGGGGTGGAGGGCAGAACGATAGACCAAATGACTGTGCGAGTGGGAGTTGGGAGATTTGAAAATATCTAATAAGAGAAAGAAAAATGGGGAAAAAAGGGCAATTTGAGATTGAGAATGAAAGTGAAATGAAACAAAGCCAATTTGGCACTTTGGATGTATACCAAGGCTTGTGTTGATCTGTGTGTATATATGTTGTGTGTGTGTGTGTGTGTGTGTGTGTGTAGGTGTGAAACAAACCTGTCAGCCTGTGGGGCTGAGAAAACTAGATTCTGAATCCATTTTGAAGGCACACAAATGACCTTGAGGCCCCCACAGTCAGGCAGACGCTGTCCTGCACCAACCTGATTCAACTTCTCTCTTCATATCGGCTGCTGAGTGAGAAAGAAGTGTGAGAGAGAGAGAGAGAGAGAGAGAGAGAGAGAGAGAGAGAGAGAGAGAGAGAGAGAGAGAGAGAGATGGAGTGGGTCTGTCTGTCCAGTAGCTTATAAAAAGTCCATTATGGAGCGCTTCTATCAGTTTGGGCTCTCCCAGATGGACCCTGGAGTAAATGGACAGCACCAGAGAGCTATAAGCTCAGATTTGATATACGGCTGAGAAATAGCTGTGTGTGTGTGTGTGTGAGTGTGTGTGTGTGATTGTGCGTGTTTAGGAGAGTGTGCATTCAATCATATACACTGCACTGAAAGAGCTGACAGTAGTCAACGGTGAACAATTCCACGCCACTGTTTGGTGCACGCCATATACTTAACACAGCTGTTTTAGCATATTACCATATGCGATCCCCCTGCCACACACACACACACACACACATACATACATCCAGTCTTCCCAGCAGGCTTAAATCCCGGCTCAGTCTGACAAAGGAGCCTGTGGCTCTAACTGGCTCTGCCCCAATCCCCTTCCCCAGCCTGCTGCTTTGTACGGGCTCAAAACCTCTTTACTGCATGACGTTTATTTATCAGCCATATTTACTTCCCATTGTGTAGGTGTAAATGTGTGTCAGCGTGTGTGTGTGTGTGTGTTTGTGCCACATCAAGGTGTATTTGAGCTTTCGTGTCACTGCTAATGTGTGTATTTAGAAGTTCAGTATGCTTGTTCATGCTTCATGCTGGTGTGTGTTCAGCGCGGTACCCCACCGCTCTTTGCATTGAGTGGAGGAAGCTTGACAAAAGGCTGTGCCTGCTGAGTGATAGCGCTCAGCGGGCTGTGAATGGGACTTTGTCCTTCAACATGATACTTTATCAACTGTTTGTTTGTCGAGGAAGAAAGAGAGACAATGGCCTCGAGCTAGATGTGGATGAGACTGTTTGAGGACCAATGCTTTATTCTTAGCAGTTGGGTTCCAGCAAGGCAAACAAATCAAGTGGTTATCTACAAATAACCAGCAAATCTTAACATTTTATGCACTGCACTTACCGAAAATGAACCAGTTGAATGCGGGGACAAGC
The DNA here is from genome assembly GCF_030273125.1 of Centropristis striata. NCBI lineage: Eukaryota > Metazoa > Chordata > Actinopteri > Perciformes > Serranidae > Centropristis > Centropristis striata. Next base: position 688,667 of record NC_081530.1, read on the forward strand.
ATTTTACTCGCAGATTCCATTTGAAGAACAGTGGGTTGCACTTGTTTAATGTCATTTTGCAATTAGAATGGGATAAAAGACACTTCTTAAAAAGTAAATGTCACTGACGAGGCTTGCGGTGTCTAAGATAACAGCATGTTTACTGAGACTCTTTCCAATTTCAGCACTGTGTTGCACTTAAAAGTCTAAGTGAATGAACAGCTCCAAACTAGGGCTAGCTATTGTGTGATACCTTCACCCTTTACCCTCTGAACCACAAGCAGTTTCAGGGCATTTTTAGCTTCTGTTACTTTTTCAATGCAGTATAAGTCCTGTGCCTTTATGAAAACAGCACAATCATGGCTAGAAGTAAAAAATCTCTTTGTGCATAATCACACAATTGTAATGTAGAAATGAAATGTGTTTATTTGGTTATAATTATAATTATTATTATTATTATTATTTTTACAAAATTGTGTCTATATGTAGAACATTTTTCCAAGTGCCAGGAAAGTGATACCAGTGTTGCGGGGGGCTTCATATGCATTACATTATGAATATTTTACATTTTTACAACCATCACAGAAAAGCCAGTTTTTTTGTATTGGGTTAGATCAAATTCTTCATTTTTGCTCAAATAGTAAATTGCACATTAAGAAGTGATTTAGATTAAATATAAGAATTTTAAGCTTGATTTGGTTACTTTTTCTGAAGCTGAAAATCTGATGATAATGCTACTTTCATATTGTGATAATAGATACATTTTTGGGTTATTGTTTCAAAGAAATATGCTTTTTAAACCTGCTGTCAGGTTTTGGGGTTCAGAGGGATAAAGTGATACCAATACCAATAGAGTACTTTATTATATACTTTTTTATTCGATTCCCATTGAAACATTAATTAATTAATAAATTATTCCTAGACAAATACATCACACACTGAACTGCCAACTTGACTTAACCACGCTACAAACTGTACAAACATTCGTTTCCATTGATTTCTAGATCAGGGGACAACAAAGACAAAAGAAGGTGTTGTTTGACTGGAGAAGTTTAAATACTACTTGTTACTGGACTATTCTGGTATTATGGAGTACTGGTACCAAGCCCAGTTCAAAACCAATTACCCCTAACTCTTAATACGTGATTGGATCACCTTAATAAGCTTTTATACCTGTCAGTAGTTCCATTCTACACTCATAGGTAATGTATCAACCTTTCCATCGGCCAATCAGGATTATTGACCTTAACTTAACAAAACAGCTGAAATGTGTTGACTAAAGCAAGTTTTTGCACTCTGTAGTCTTTTTTTCTCCCACAGTTTTATTTCTGTTCTTTCAACATCAAGTGTTCATGTTAAATGTACTGTATAAAGGCAGGTTCAGAGGAACTGCTTTTATCAGACCTGACTCAAATGCCCTTACAGCCCACATAATAAATTGATGGTGACCCATCATTTTTTATTTTTCATGCACTACACTGCAGCTGCAGCACAGGTGATCTGTTCATTTGTCAGGGCGATATTCTAAAACAGGTTTTCACTTCACCGACGCTTCTGTTCAGATGACACGAAAGCTTCAGACAAGAAAAATATCAAATCTCCACCTCTGCTCCAGACCAATCATGGGATTATCGACCCCGCTCACTATTGGAAGTGATACTGCCGGATATAGATGGAAAATAGATTCCCCCGGAGATGAAGAAACAGCTGAAATGGGTGGAAAAAAGTAGGGATGAGAGAGGGCAAGAAGATTTGTTGAAGTGTGCGATGATGTGTCCATTAAAGTGCAGTCCAGAACATTAAACAATATAGTGGGGTTTGTAAAGGTCAGTTCTCTCGAGGGGTTTATCCATATTGATCTTTAGTTTCGATTGTGCGACTGACTCCGCACCAGCGTCCATCTAAATCCTTTTCTCTGCCGTAGACCTAATGGAGAGAGAGAGAGAGAGGGAAATAAAGAGATAGAGAGGAAAAGTAGTCCTCACTGGTCATTTTATGTGAGACATTACTGCTCTGTCCTGCTTCACTGACCTCTGTGTCTCAGAAGCACAGAAGAGCAGAATATACGCCCACACACACACACACAGGGCTTCATTTTGCGCCCGATTCTGCCGGAAAATGATTCAGAAACTCCCAGAACAGAACCGGCACTCCCACTGTCGCTCTCCAAATAAATCAATACGTTTTCTGAAATGTCTTGAAATTCAGAAACTTTATGTTATCTGGCTGAAGTTTGTGGCATCTTTTTGCAGCATTGATTTCCCACTGATGTTAGTCACGAATCCTTTCAGTCAGGCCTTAATCCTGTCAAGCTGACTTCAGGAGGTCAGTTATATTAGCAGCACCTGTTGCTAACACCATGGGCTGCATTGCTAGCACCTGTTAGCAGACAGGAACAGCAGGCGGAATCTGAAAAAGATGAGGAGAACTAGGAATTACCATCTCGCTATAAGCCTCATGTGTAGTTACTGTTGCTACCACTTTCAGCCCATCCACTCTAGCACATTGGCCTTCATGTGCTTTTTTTAAATTGACCACTTTTAACAATGGCTCTTCAATTTCATGCAGATATAACACGAAAGGTTTTTATTCACAACTGTGGCTTCTGTTGGCTAAAATGACAACTGTCACAACTGAAGCAAGCGTTTGATAATGCTAATGCTAATATTTAAACTCCAGGATTGGTTTGAAAGCTCAGCTCCAGCTGACTTTTATGAGTTGAGTTCTTAAACTCATCTAACTTTTGGTTAGCCTGAAATAAGGTCTGTGGTGAACAAAAGCTTAAGAGATGTTTGCGTTTTGTTGTACAACATAAATCATCGTTACTAAATACCCCAAATTGTGAAATTTTAAGTTTTAACATGTCCTTAAAAAGGTGGTTGCTAAGAAATGGCTAAAGGAGACTACAGTGGTTGTTGGACATTAAACTCTCTCAATAGTCCGCCTCAGGGCCTCTAGTCGTGTGTTTCAGTGCTCTTTCAAACTCTTGCAGATTGTAGATTAGGCTAATAAACAGTTTATTAGGCTACGGTTTCCCTAGCTTGTCAAAACCGCTGGTTAGCTTGTCGGAGACAGTCTGAGGCATCACAGTCGTGATGTTGGATGTGACTGTGGAGTAGTTTGCTATAGCATCACGTTAGCTTTTAACTTCTGTCGGCTGTATTAACACTTCAAACATAATAAAGATGGTGTTCAGTTATGAGGTTATCCTAGGGTGACCAAGCGTCCTCTTTTGCCCGGACATGTCCACTTTTTACGTCCTGTCCAGGGCGTCCGGCCGGGTTTTATAAATTCACGAAAATGTCCGGTGTTCACTGTTTCTCATAGGACCAGTACACGTGCACGTAAATTGAAAATCCATCTGAAATGCCGAAGCGTAAGTGCAGCTTCACAGATGAACTGCAAAAAAATTTCCGACGTCGGGACAGGTGGGAGGCGGAGAGAACCGTGTGCAAAGCTGGCACATATTATATATATGTCTCAGTGTCTAATAAAGCTGCTGGAGATCTCAAAGCTCACATGGACACCGAAAAACATAAAAAAAACTGTGCGAGGTGAGAGTTCTTCTGCAAAGTTGACTGAGTTCTTTGTTAGACCTGGGAAAACAGAGGATGCTATAAATGCAGCGGAAGGTGCAATGGCATTTCATACTGTGAAACACCACAACAGCTATTATTTATCTTATTGCAGTTATTAAGATATTGTTTAAACTAGATTTTCTAACAGAAGAGTTCATATTTAGAACATTATTTCATATTATTTATTCATTTATTTGAAAAGAGTCTACGAGAGCTATTATTTTTAAGTTTTTACAGATTTCATTTTATTTTATTACAGAAGTTAATTTTGCACTATTGAAGCATAATAAAGCATGTTCATCAGCCTCCGAGAAGCCTGTCTGAGTTTGTGTCTCGAGGCCGTGCCGATTGTCCTCTTTTTTGGAAATCAAAATATGGTCACCCTATGTTATCCTGCTGAACAAAACGTGTAAGCATCATAAACGTGTGTTTGCCACTCAGCTTATTTTCTGCAATGATCCAAAATTCAATGCAAAAATACAATCGGCGGATTCTCAATAGACCTCATGGCAATGCTAACTTCCGGGTTGGACTACAAAAATATGTCATTATGTTTGAGCTCTATTTTTTGCAGCTTATGTTACAATGGAAAAAACAAACACTTTTTTCATACAAACATAATGTTATTGCTCATGCGTTGTGGTTTTTCCAAACTTTAGAGGAATCAACTCTTACTGTAGCCTCATGCACACAACTCAAAGCTTAAAGCTTGACAGGCCCGCTGTGCCTAATTACGGTTGCTAAGCAATGATTGGATAATTTGTGTTTCGGGGAGGGTTTAGCAATAAACAAATAATCCTTTCCCTTCAATTGACTTAATTGGAGGGAAAGGATTACTGGAGAGGAAAAACAGTAGGCTATGTGAAAAGTTCATGTCTTGCAAAAGTTAAACACCAGCTTTGGTTTTTTTTTATCACTTTTTTATTGCCTAGGAGGATGAGTAGTGTACACAATGACACTTCACAAGCTCTCACACTATATGTTTTTTACACAGTGAAAAAAAACCAGAACATGCTGAAAGAACATAGGTCAATAACAGCCTACAGACAGAAAACACAGAACAGCAAAGAGAAACAGCAGTACCATGTAAAACTCGACTTTAAGTTTAATGCAAGTCTACTCATGTGATTACAGTACTAGCACTTGGAGCAGCCAAAAAGAAGAAAGACACATTATACAAGTCTTTTTGAATGTGACATCACCAAAAAAGACCTAAAATGATAGCTTTATCATTTGTTGATGTTTTAATGTTTTCATAATAGAGTAATAAACATATGCATATATAACATATAAAGTACTTTAACTGAACATTATGGAACAGGGACAGTCCGCTCAAATGACACATTAAATTATTAAAGGTCCAATGGTTTGCTGGAATTTCAGTTCAATCTTGTTCAGGATGACCCTGAAACATTTCAAGACATTTTACTGTACAGTTTTTGAAAAAAAAAAAAAAAATCAAATAAAGCTACATTTACAGCAGAATGCACTGACAAATTCCTCATGCTTGAACTATTTCGTGTTAAAAATGTTGAGTTGTTTTACTCTAAAGTTGGGATTTTCTTAAGAAAATGAAAAGGAAAATGACTTCAATACACACTATATAGCACATGTGCTCATCTTTTTCTCCAGTGGTTTTTGTAAAGGATGACCCTGATTTTGACCATGTAAAATCTGAAGTATTTTACTATCCCACTCCAGACTAAATTGAAAAGTTGGCAGCTGTAGTTATTGTAGTGAAGATCATCGTAAAGCTTAGTGAAGTATCAAGTCGGAGACTGTGGAGATGTTAGACACGAATATCTAGGTGCAATAAATCCTGGCACAAGGTTTAATGTTTCTGGTGTTGGTTGTTACTGTAAAACCTGCAGCCAGCATGTGGGCGTTTGCACCGTGCGCTGACCTGAGTATGGCTAATAAAAACTAGTAAATCCCAGAGCTGTTGGCATGTGCATCTCTACTCTAGGTTTGATTGTCACATTAAGTGCAATAATATTCTGATCTTTTTTTAAGCAATGAGGCGATAAGGCAAAAACAAATTCGCTTTATATTCTGAAATACTTTCAGAGCGCTTTTGCACCATTTGCCAATTCCAGTTTGTCTCCAAACTAAGCAAAAGCTAGCAACCCACACACATGTACACTATCATTTGTTTTACCCAGGGCTGTATCCAGCTGCAGATATCTTCTAGACAGCTCGCAAACAAAATGATTGCATTGTTCCTGTGGTAAAATGATCCACTATGGCCTTGAAGCATAAGTGATCCTGCTGAGAACAACGCACATTACAAGGAATGGAAGGGAGAGTTAAGCAGCTCGAATGGAGGAGCAAGATGATAAAAAAACGACTTATTTTTTTTCTTACGAAGAGATGTTTCTGTAAAAGGCCAAATTAAAAGGTTGAATGGGTGTTTGAGCAGCCAGGATGCTCCATTCCCATCATGCTTTTCTCTCAGTGGATGTGCTGTGTGTTTGTATTCTTCCTCAGGTCGACGCTTTGATAGGAGCTAATGTGAGGAAATTTCAGTGTCAATCACTTTCGCACTCTGTTATCTAATACACACACACACACACACACTCACAGTCACATTCCATGTGGATAATGTACCTTAGACACGCTGGTATGTCTCAGCTGGTTTGCATAAATGCAACCATTGCAAAAAAATCCCATGGGCAAGAAGCACCCATGTGAAAAAGATCTGCTAAATCAAAGATTGTTTCCCCTGCCGAGGGAGTTGATTAAGTCTTGTGTTGCTGAAACTAAGCCTACAAATCCATTTGCACAGATGAGAACAGACTGCGCTCATGCCTCCGTATGTTTGTACCAATTGAGATAAAACCGACTTAGATATGTTGCATGATTTCTCCATAGACAATCATTCTGTTTCCACAAATGCTCACCATTTACAAGAGGTGTTCCACTTCAAATCTCATACATATCAGATCCAGGCTTTTCTCCAGTGCGGCCGGATGGTTTTTTTTATTTGCACAGTTTCATAACTGAACCCAAACTTACTTTTTTTTTTACTGACTTCATATTGTGTACATTTTTATTGACATTTCATGCATTGCCTCTAAGCTAATGAGACAGTCAGAATAGGCTTCCTCCAGATTTCCAGAGATTATGCTACAGATTTGACATTCTGTTATCCGTTTCTGCACGACGTGTGCTGAAATGCATCAGTGTGTTCTTTAAATATTCTGCTGCAAGGAGCAAGCCAATGAAATGTAGGCGTTTGTATTTTTATTTTGCCAGAGTCGTGTTCTGGATATACTCGAAACTTGCCTTTTTTTGACACCCCTGCATGTACAAAGTGGCTGTGGATGAGCACTTACAGCTTTAAAACCAACTCTCTCTATGCCATGGTATAACTGCATAGTAAACAAAGTAGACATCTACACGCTAGTATTTCTGTTCTTACACACTTGGCTTCATACTGGATTTCATGCATTGAATATGTGTAGGAAAACAGAGAAATAAAGGTGAAATCTGTCTTTTTCAGACCCCTATGATGACGATGACCTAAAGGTGAAGACCCAGAGACCTCGATCAGCTGACCAGCCAGGTGTGTTTCAGGCACAAACTGGTGAGTAATGTGATGTGTGCATGAGCCTGGAACAGAAGTAGCCGGCTTGACCTTTACACACAGGATGTGTAACTAAAAATAAAGACTTCCTTATAAATAATTATCATGCACATACCTTCTGTAGCATGGAGGAACTCCAGGGCAGCTACCTATGTCTGTGTATGCCTTCAAAATCTTGCATAATTAATAGAATTAGAGGAGAAAGAATGGAATAATTCATGACATGATACATATTAAGGATGTCACATGTATGTTTATATGCAGACGAATCTGCCTTTTACATACATGACATTACAAGTTGGCTACACTAGAATAGGTCATGTACTAATTGTACACACACACACACATTTCCATATTCACAGCTTTGTGGAGGAGGGAGTCCCTCCCGCGAGGGAAACCCCTGGCTCTATCTTGTCCTTCTCCTCTCCTGCCCCCCCTCCTCGTCTTCCTCGCTGCTCCCCATTCTTCGCTCCTCCAGGCATGCTTGATAAGCCCTGACTCACGACATGTTAATGAAGATGTAATGCGATTAACGGACATGCAATTAATTTGATTTTCTTGTTTGCCATGTGATGACGCCTCCATCAAAGGACACGGCGCTCATAAACAATTTAGAAGGAGAAAAGTGGAATGACTTAACACTCGCTTTTTCGCTTTCAAGGGCGTAACTCGGAGGGAACAATGGGACTCTCTCCACAGCTGCCTGGAGAACTCAAAATCACCCACAAAAGACGCCTGAAAACCCAATTTATGTCACTGTATTAACATCTAAAGCAATCCTTTCTGGCTTAAATTCCCTTTAGCTTTCAGATCATGTGTGTTACCATAATTCCATGAGTATTAATATTGTTGAATCTCTAACAGGATCATCATCCTCATGAATATTCAGTGAAGGTTTTTACACATTAAGGGGTATAAATCCATTAATGACATATGCAAATCATTTATCAGCCGTACTATACAGTATAGAATGCAGCAGATGTGTGGACTGGAGACACAAGACTTGGAGTCAAATCACACTCGGGTCACACATTTGATGACTTTAGACTTGACAGTCAAAAAAGACTTGAACACCAGTGACTCGTGACTTCAGCCTTTTGACTTTGATAGCTTCATCTGCAAAATAATCACCAGGATAATGATGGGGAAGGGTTTGGATCAGATTCAGAATGAGACATCCAAGCAAACCTTTTCATTTTGCATGTGAGTTTGGTATGAAAACCTAAAAATAATGTCAAAACATCAAACAATACAGTATAAGTGTGATCTCCTGGCCACTGCCAAAGTTATTTACTAATTTGTTCAAGAAATAAATGTGCAATATCTCATGTCACAGTATAAGGGACCACACTGGCATACACTGTAATGCTACGTCATAAAGAATACAGAATGAAAGCATGTAGCCCTGCTACAGTGTGCCTAATCCACAGCTCACAGTTCTACTTTTCTAACGATTAAAGGGGGATTTTGGACATAAAGTTGTATAAATACTTGCCAGTGGATGTAAAGTAATAATACTTTTAATAACTTGTTTACATAGCACCTTTAAAACAACAGCTTACAAAGTGCTTTGACAGAGAGCAATTACTCACAAAGGAGAATGATGCCATAAGGCCAAAAAAACAATTCTTACATTTAAAAAAAGAAAAACAATAAAAGACAGTGTAGGATCAATCACAAGACACTCTCAGACACAGAGGCAAATACTGATAAAGTAATAAGGACAGAATTAAAAGGTAGAAGGACTATATGGAGAATAGAATAGAATCAAAAGAGGAGTAAGATGGAAACATTTCATAAAAGCAAGTCTAGAAAAGGGTTTTAAGAAGTCATTTTAACGAACTTAGTGGTTATACTGAACGCTGTCATTGTATTTACTGGCTTCTCAAGAAACAAAATAAGTGAAGTTGGCTTCTGATATAAACAAGCACCATTGTTTTGTGTTTTGTGGTGGAATGGGTGACTTTTTATTGAACGCGTAGTTTCGTGGAGTAAAACCTTGTAGTTTTGTGACCCTGCTAGCTTGAAACTATCTATTCTAAGCTCAAAGGCGAATAAAGTAATCTAATAGCTCTGCATCCACTATACCATTGGCAGGTGTTTGTTCATTTATGTATATTGAATATAAATAATAATACATTGCATTTGATGAAGAGCAAATTGACTGGTTTAGGACTCAAAATGCAAAGTTTAGATCTTGGAACTTGATTAAAAGACTTCATGGGGTTACCTTTGTGTCTTTACAGTCAAACTGAACATGTTTGCGAGCAAAACATTCCATACTACAACCAAAAAATATTTAATTTCAAGTAAAATATAATTGTGAATAAAAATGTATATTGTGGATCGAAAACGATTGTTTTCTGTTGAGCTGAATCTTGTAGGAGGGACATACGCTAAAAGCTGTATCTCTATTGGCCAGTCTCAGTTAGAGTGATGACATCAGCAGATGGAGTGGGACTAATGTCTTGTGTAGGTCCTGCAGATTAGATTAAAAACATTTGCATTTGCTAACAAAAGTTTTTTGATCTGCAATAATGTTATTCACTGATTAATTTTCCTTGATGTAAAAAAAAAATTGTTGAAGTGTGGAAAGTTTTGCTGTCAAGTCAATTTCTTATGCAGATTTAAAAGTTTTCCTCTGAAAGACACATGACAAGACAATGACTATCATATATTGGGTATTGATATAGAAATCCAATCAAGGTTATTATAGTTAACGAAAACTAACGAAATAACGAAAACTAGAATTGAAAAAACATTTTCGTTAACTGAAATAAAAATAAAAACTAGAGTTTTTAAAAAAACGATAACTAACTGAAACTGTATTGTGTGGTTACAAAACTAACTAAAACTAACTGAAATTATGGTGAAAATGTCCTTAGTTTTCGTTTATGTCAACTTTTTTCATTCATAATTCAGTGTTTCTATTTGAACATGCAACACATGGTGAATATGTTTACTGAGACTGGGATGTTTACACTAGAACCAAAATACAAAACAGTTAATAACCTTATTGGGGCTGAGATGATAAACCAAAGGAAATAAAGGAAACATTTATTATGACTTATTTGAATCTCGCACCCAACATATAGCCCATTACAAAAAAACTAAAACTAACACTAAAACTAATAAAAACTAAACTAAAACTAAGCATTTTCAAAAAATAAAAACTAAACTAAAACTAGAGAACTCACTGTAAAAACTAACTAAAACTAACTGAATTTGAAAACAGAAATTCACAGCAAAATTAAAACTAAAACTAATGAAAAATCCAAAACTATTATAACCTTGATCCAAGCCATGCTGAGTCCAAATTATAAACTGTGAAATTCTCCTGTTGGACAATAGTGGCTCTTTTATATCCAACAAATGATCCTGGCTCTCTTAGCTTCTACCCGAGGGGAAACAGAGAGAAAATCTTCCTGCAACCACAGAAAGTCTCTTTGGTTATTGCATCCACAAAGCCCTCTCATCATCAGTCACACAGTCTCAAGCTTTCCTCTTGCCAGTTGTATGGATTACATTTTTTTATTGTCGTAATATTGCAATGGTGTCCTAGCCATCCAAGTTAATTTTCATTTTATTTCAGTAAATAAAGAGCAAAGAAAAGTCTAGAATTGCTTACAGCAATCAATAAAGCAGAAATGGGTTTATGTGTTTGGTTCTCGGGGAAATTGGAAGCGAAAATGTGCCAATGAATTGTCATCATCTCCTCTAACAGTTCCTATAACCCCGGCTTCTTTGTTGTGGCTTTTTACTGTATGAATCCTATGATACAGCAATATATTTACTGCACTTACACAGTATTAACCCTATAAAGCCAAATGTATCATATTTGTTACACAATAACTAATTTGAAAATTTGTCAGTTGTCATTTTATTGCATTTCATACATTATGCATTAAATAAAGCAACATACAGTCTTTTTCTCATTTAGGTAAACTAGGTAAAGGTTTAACTGACATAATTAGGTATATTAAGAGTAAAATTGAGATATCTCTCGAATAATTAAAAGAAATACATTTTTTTTTGGTGTGAAAACGTCATATCAGCAGATGTATGATGTTGTGTTATATGGAAAAAAAAAACATTTTGTATGTTTGAGGAAAATGTTAAAAGGAAAGTCAAAGTTTTAATTGGTTAAAAATATTAGGTTTTATATGTTTTTGTTAGTTCAAGAAAAACAAACTGTGAGCAACAAATTGCACAAAAAGACACATTGTATCAAATATGATACACATTAGAATTCATATATATGCAAATTCATATATATTATTTTTTATTTGTCAGCAGGTTTTTTTTTTAAATTTAATTTTCTGGCAATTATTTCATGGTTCAGGCTTTATAGGGTTAAGAGTTGAATATCAGTATGATTGAGAGACAATATTAACATGAACATAAAGAGAAAGGACAAAAGGACAAATAACGGCCCACCTCTTCACCTTCTCTGTTCCATCTGACCTGCAGGAACATGATAAACTGTAATCCCTGAGAATAATCCAGCCTGTGTTTACCTGCTCTGTGCTCCCCAGGTGACCCTGCAGCAGAGGAGTGGTCCCAGTGGAGCGTGTGTTCTCTCACCTGTGGTCAGGGCTGGCAGGTGAGGACGCGCTCATGTGTTTCTTCTCCCTACGGGACGCTCTGCAGCGGAGCCCTGCGGGAGACGCGCATGTGCAACAACACTGCTTCCTGTCCAGGTGAACCCGGGATCATCAGCTCAGGTATGTTCACTGCAGCTACTCTCAACCTGGGGGTCCCGACCCCAATTGGGGTCGCAAGATGATTTCTGGGGGTCGCCAAATCATTTTGGAAGTCAGCTCTGTCTCCCCTGTGTTAAAGTGTTTTAGTCTTTTTGGTAATTTCATGTCTTTTTTGGGTATTTTTATGTTTTTTTTTTGGTCATTTTATGTGTTTTTTGGTCATTTTGTGTCTTTTTTTTGTCATTTTGTGTCTTTTTTGATAATTTTGTGGTCAATTTGTGTCTTTTTTTGTCATTTTGTTTCCCTTTTTGTCATTTTGTGTCCTTTCTTCGTCATTTTGTGTCTTTTTTTGTCATTTTGTTTCCTTTTTTGGTCATTTTGTGTCTTTTCTGTGTCATTTGGTGTCTTTTTTTGGTCATTTTGTTTCCTTTTTTGGTCATTTTGTGTCTTTTTTAGTCATTTTGTGTCTTTTTGTGGTCATTTTGTTTCTTTTTTGGGTGATCTGAACTGTGCGTGTGAGATTCTGGGGGGTCGCAGACTACTGGTTTACTGGACTGTTCACTGGCTTCCTTTCACCAGTTCTTTATCTTTTGCAGTTTATTTGATGCCATTTATAGGCGGATCATGCCATGACTTTGGAAGCTTTTTTCCAAAATCCGTGATGGATTGGTGACTTCTCCAGGGTGCCATTCTACCCAGATGGCATGCTGGGATATGTCCTCACCCTTTGTGACCCCTAATGGGGATTAAAAGTCAAATAAGTGAATGAAAAAGCTTTAGCAGGGTTGCAAAATGATGACTAAATACATTTGTGATTATACTGAAGGCCTCATTTTGGTTTTGTAAATGTAAAATCTGACAAACCAAAAAAAAAAAAAGACTAATGACGCTTTCAAACATAAGCTCTCTGCTTAGCACCACACTCACCAATGCAGCATTTACTTGTCTATTTACAATGTGTTAAGAAAGCTGTAAAACTGGAGAAAATAATGACAGTGTGAAACTGTGTCACTTTTGAGGAAGGTAGGCGGTACACACACACACACACACACACACACAATCACACACATCACATGCAATCTGCTCAGGGAAACATAATCTAGCCATGGTGTAGCAGAAAGGACCTACAAAATGAGAATGTCATTTCAATTCAGACTGGCGGCCAGCTGAGGGAGAATGAGAGGGAGACGGACGTGACACCTCAGCTCCATGTCAGCAGTCTATTAGAGCTGCAACAGTCCATCAGTCCTGCTTTAACTTTTTATTTCAGCATTGTTCTCATTCCCCTTGTCTTCTCTATGTCTATATCACTGTTTAATTATGTCTAGTGAAGACAATATAAATCCTATAATAACTAGCCTACCAACTTCTGAAGATGTTCACATGAACTTTACTAAGATAACCGCCTATACAAATGGAAGTTATTGAGTGTAAATGAAACCTGTGTTTGCACTGCAGTGATAAGCACAGAAAGCATTCCAGGTGATAACTGCAGCTACTGCAGCGTTTGCTGTAACCTCAAAGGAATTATTAGTTTTTCATTTTAGATCCAATGGCACCTCCAAAATATATCTATCCAATCAAATAACATTTTCATATGCATACATGCTCTGCTGATCCCGCTGAGTGTATTCAACCCTATCTGCCTGCTGCAAAAAGGCAGAAACAAAATGAAGAGCACCTCATCCAGTTTTTTTCCCTCTGCAACGGAAAACACAATCAAGCCAGATCAAGGCGCTGAGGGAACTTGTGTACTGCTCCTCCTGAATAATGTGAGTTCTGCTCCGCTTTGATTGCCGGTGTAGGTCTTTACTAGATGAAATTGTGAAGTACTGCCTGTCCTGTTCTGGTTTGATTGGTTGTCCTGATTGCAGTTGAAGTGAAACCCTGTAAGGCGCTGTCTCCCCCTGCCTCGGCCTCGGTCCCTCCCCTCATCCACTACTGATGCTCCGGCTCCTACAGAGGATCCTGTGGTGCTGCCAACCTATTGTTTCTAGTTTTGTTGTTGTACTGGAAGACGTAACTTAGTCTTAACCTCTTAAAGGAGAACTTCACCAATTTTACACATCAAAATGTTACATAAGTCTTGCATAAGACCATTTCATATGCAGTGGTGGAATGTAACTAAGTACATTTGAATGAATGAATGAATGAATTTTATTTTAGGACAGACAGTACAGAGCCATTAGACATTTCAACATGGAACATGAGATATGCGAAGATGGTTGTACATAACAGGTTTAGCAGAATTGCTATATTTCACCCGGCTGTCCGTAGAGTACATATATACACATGTATACACACAGCTGAATACATATATATGTATATAAACATACTCAAGTACTGTACTTAAGTACAATTTTTAGGTATTTGTACTTTACTTGAGTATTTCCATTTTATGTAACTTTTTACTTCTACTCCACTACATTTTTAGGCAAATATTGTACTTTTTACTCCACTACATTTAGCTGCCAGCTTTAGTTACTTTTCAGGTCAAGATTTAACATAATATATATGATCAATGTAAAGTGATTAGACGTTTTCTTAATTAAATCTTTTAACAGTATATGAAGTAATTAAGTGAGCCCAATCTTTACAAAATTAAAACACTGCATACTTTAAATCACCAATACAAATAATGTAATAATATATTTAGAATATATAAAACAATCTGAGTGGGTCCATTCTGCATAACCCGAGTACTTTTACTTTTCATACTTTAAGTAGATTTTGATGCTGATACTTTTCTACTTTTACTTCAGTAAGATTTGGATGCAGAACTTTTACTTGTAGTGGAGTAATTTCACAGTGTGGTATAGTGTTGAGGTTGCAGCTAGCAGCTAGCAGCTAGCAGCTCAAGTCTACATTAGCTGCTACTAGCATAACACCCTGAAAACACACGCTGGACGCTAACTGGATGTAGACTGTTGGGATTAGACTGCAACTGGCTGCCTATTTCAGGCAATATTCTCCTCCCCTTATGCTTATATCGTACACAATCGGTTTAAAAAATACTCTATATGCAAATTAACTGTAATAAACACATGGGCAATACGGCAGACATTACTACCTTTATTACAGGAAAGTGCATAGTAATATTTTACATATTCGTGAATTTGGGTAAATTTTATGTTTTTTATTTTATTTTATGTAATTTCCCTGGCGGTCTGTTCACATGAGGAGCACAGTAAGACCCCACAAATCCAGTTGAGCAGGCGGTCCTCGAATGTGGCCCTGGACTCATTTGTGTACACACTGCTAAAATAATGTGACCACCTCTGAACGTCCTCTCAACGATCAGATCTCAGTGTGTCTTGTGCATTCTAACATGTACGTAGAGCTGTCATCTGTGAATAAATCACCCAAGATGCATGACCAGGGCCACAAATGACACATTGGATCTTTTTAGGGGTCCACTCTAACAAGAGAGACCATTAGGAATATCAGTCCGGCTGGGCACAATCAAGAGAATTAAGTGTGAGCCAGATATGATCTATGATATCAGACTGACTACTCCAACAGAATATGACAAAGGGAAGGACCGCTGATGTCCTGGCTGCCTGACTATGGCGTGATGTGGGACTGACTGTGGTCCCGTCTAAAGAACAAATCAAAGGCTCTGTATTGTCCCTTCCCTGCCAGAGAGGGAGAAGCATTGCCCTCTATTCTGGTTGGCAGACAGCGGGGCAGTCTCCAGGCTAACCTCTCTGATCACGGTAATACCTGGGAGGGTGCATCACAGGGACATGGCACCAGTGTCCTCTATCCACAGCCATTCTAATAATGACAGTGATGCGTTTGAGGACAGACTATTAAATGAAAAGTCAGGGACCATAACTTCTCCAGAGACAGATAACTCAAAGCAAAAGTGGGGGCACGACTGTCTAAATGTCAGTGTCACAGCGGGGGGTGTAGTGGGCTTCAGCTGCTGAGTTTATAGAGCCAGTCATTGGACATGGCCTTTCCACTGGTTGCTCCAGAGTTAGTGGATGAGGAAGGTTTTATTGGAAGCAAATAGGCTCATCCGTTTTTTTTTTAAGCATGTCAGTGAATAAAAACTTAAATGCATTCAAATTAGACCAAACCTTCCTGTGTTTGGAGTCACGTTTAGTGTGCTTTTGTGGACTCACTCTTTGTAAATGTCCTCATTCATTCCTATGAGTGCCCCATAGGTTGTGTGTTCCCATGTGTTTACGTTTGAGGTATCATTGCATCCATATGCACGATATTTCTGTATCATTTCTTGTCCATTGTTATGTAAGTGGTTTTAAAGTGTTGTCATACTTCAAGTGATATTCAATATTTGCATTTTCTGTCTGTTTGTGTGAGTTTTCCATAAGTATAAGAGATTGTGTATATTTTTGGCCCTCATGTGCTTTCACATGTGAGTTAAGAGTCAGTTAGAGTGTTTACTGACGTATCTCAACTCCCCCTCCGAAGAAAAACAACAAAACGAAAGAAGAAGAAGATGCGAGAGGAACATTTTCCTTCCCTGTCGGTGCATATGCTAATCTTGTTTTTATGCAAATGTGCCAATGCGATTTGTATGTCTAAGTGCCTCATTTTCCATTCAGTGTCGATATTAATATCCTCAGCCGCTCCTTTGATGGGATATTGGTTGCTGTGTTATGTTCCGTTTATTATTTCATTCCTCTGATGTTCTCCTGACGTGGTTCTGGAGGGTGGAGGTACTCCAGGGATTGCCTGAATGGGATCACACCAGATTCAAGCCGACTGGGGATGTGGGGGTGGAAGCAAAGAGACATAAAAGTCTTTAATGAAGTTGATGTGCTTGACTTTAATAATATTTTCTTTTTTTCCCCCTTTTTACTTTGACTTAATTTGCGGTAGGATCTGCATGCTTGTTTGATTTGTTGATCTCTCTTTCGATGCTGGAATCACGCCTTGTCTTCAGATGCTCTGATGGGGAGTCATAAACAAACATGTAGTAGTAGACAGAGGCAGACACACAAGCAACTTTCAATTCAGCCCCTAAAATCACAATTTTGTAACTCAAATACCAGGAAAAATCAACACTTAAACGCGGAATATGTAATTTTCTGGCACTATGGGGTTTTGATTGAGGGTCTCTCTATCAAAACAGTGACAAAAGACTGAGCAGTGTTTTCATTGCAGGCAGCGTCTCCCAGTTGGAATTTCTTTGTTGTTCTCCTGCAGGAGGTTTTTTTTTCACCAGGAGCTGATATGTACATAGATGTCTCCTCCAGTCTAAAACAAACAGAGCAAATAATGTAAACAGGAAAAATACTGAAAAAGGCAGTTTAAAGTTAAAAATCTGCATTTCTTTGATGCTGTTTGGCACGCCAGCGCAGCCCAGATAAAAATGACACATTTATAGGTTTAAAAATTGTTGGAAATATTTTGGATTTTGTAAGAACAATAATTAAAAATATATCTCAGTCGTTTTTAGACATATAATGCGGAAATGTTTCATATTATAACACTGTCAAAAATGTTGCAACAGGTTCTAAAATCAAACAACTCCAGTTCCAGTTTGTATTGAGAGCTGAGTGTTCATACAGAGATCATGCATACAGAGATCATGCATACAGAGATCATGCATACAGAGATCATGCATACAGAGATCATGCATTCAGAGATCATTCAGCAGCATCAGCTGTGGCCTTCAACCCTGATCTTCACAACACCACGGCAACATGCAGATTTATCTGAAAACATCTGCAAGTGAAATGTTTTTCACCAGCGTCCTCTAGCTTGTTTCATATGCATGTATTCGCCATCACACATATACAAGACACACACACACACACACACACACACACACACTTCCCAGTTCTGCCCAGAGTAACCTGAGGTGGGGAGAGTGCAGTCTGCATACTTAATTTTGGTTTACCAGAGTTTTCTATTCTGCTTTTTACCATTTATTCTTGTTTGTGCACAAGTTAGCACTTAGAAGTATGGGAGTTTTGAGTGTGGGTGTGGGTTGATATGTCTCTGGGCACAACTCTGTGAATGTGTGTATGTGTGTCTGCACAAGTTAGGGAACATCAAAGAAAAGTAGCTTGGACAGAAAGCCAATGAACTGAAAATGGACATTTTTTTCTCTTGGTTTTTTCACGGCTAAAACTCCTAAATTAAGGTGATACAGATAATCAATTTTAAGTAATGGTCTGGCTCTTGACAAAGCAAACTAGGCAGTAATTGGTCCGGCAAATTAACTTTTTTTTTTTTTTTTTTTGAATATGCACTGAAGTATAAGGCGTTTAATGCCCCAAAGCGTGGAAAGTGAAGTAGTACCCCCTACTCCTGCTTCTTCTATTTAGCTACTGCTCATTTGCCATAGAATCAGTGACATTTAAAACATGGAGCAGAACAATGGTGCATTATGAATACAGTACGTCTGGGTCAGTGCGTAGTCAAACGCTGCAGCATCACACTTCCAGTAACCGCTCAAGCAAGAGACGGAGGATGCATGCGAGGATGCAACATGAACTAATGGCAGACTGAAGCAGATGGTGAAAAACACACAGTCTTAGACACGCACACGCCCTAATATGGAGCCTTGAATAATGCAGCTACGCCGTGCTATGACCCCTGATAAAATTGCTGGTAATGATGCTAATGCTTTTGATCAATATTATGCATGTGTCCCATTATACACTGTGCATTCGCAAATGCTAGAAATAACTAATTTAATAATATCTTCATACTGCATGCCTCATTACATGTAAGTATATTTAATAATTGCATTGATTTTAATGACATGTTTGCATCCTCATTACACTTACTGCTGGACTGCTATACATGCATATGTTCAAATAAAGGCGAGTGCACATGGACATTTTTATCTTTTATCTGAGCTTACTCACATTTGCATCAGAAAGCCAACATTTTTCCTATCTTGCACATATCTCAGCTCCATATTTTTCCCACTCTGCTCCCAGCAGGAGCTGAATTTCATGAGTTCATGAACTTGATTTCCTGACCGGGCATTGTGAGAGCCGGATCTGTCACCACGCAGTTTGATCAGCACTGATCAGTTTGTGACTTTAATTCTTTTTATCTGCTGTAAACATGCTCTTCTCCACCTCCCTCTGCGACTGCAACCCTGTTGGCAATAAACTTCCTTTTAATGTGCACAGTTGAGCTAAAACACAAGCTGTATTATGTTAATGTAGTCGCTGGTGTCAAGATAGACAATGTATTTGATATAATTGCCCTATGCTTCTTTGTTTATGAGTGGAAATATCACTCGGTGGGGAGTATTTATCTGCTCACCAATAGGTGGTGTAACACAATCCTAATCCTGGTATCGGAGGACATTTTATCATGTTTTTTCACTCTTTAATTTGCTTATCTGCTTCTACCCTTGTCGCCATCTCCAATTGATATTTTCTCCTTTTAATGTGTCTTAGTCCCAAAGCTGCTTCAAGCTTGATTTTATAGGCTAATTGATTGGCTTTGCGCAGTCAGACTTCAGATACACTTGTTCTGGGTTTGAGAGATGGAGATTCAATTCTGATGAATTACTAATGTCTTACAAGCAATCTTGTAGTGTTGTTATAAAAAAAAAAGAGAAAAAGAAGAAGCTAAATAACAGAGCTGCGAGTGTGAATTATATTTTTGAGTCTGTTATTATATCAAGTTGCTTCTGTCTCCTGAGAAGTTTTTGCAATTTAAGATGAAATACCCCCAAGGAATCTGCTCGCACTTTGAGGATGCCAGCTATATTTTTTTATTATTATCATGATTTATTGAATTGAATATTTTTAGAAATAAGTCTTGTTTCATGTGTGATACCAAAACATTTTGGCTGACACACTTCAGTACACCACATCATGCTGCTTCAAAATACTGTCTTTTAAAGTGCTCCACAGACACACCTCTCCCAGCAGGTTGGACTAAAATGCAATTTCAAAGCTCAAAAACCTTTAATTTGGTGGCTGTTGGACACTTTGAACCGTGAAATAGTACATTTAAAAGAAATAAAATTGGGACTGGTTTTTCGTTGTTGGCTACATGAGACTCCTAGAAGGAATGTCAAAGCCAATAAAGTTTCAGATTAAGTTGCACCAGCTATTTATTTAGCAATTGCTGATTAAGTTTGTGTTAAATTCTTCTTAAGGTCTTGGTAATTGCTTTGCTAATTTCAAATTCAGTTGCACCATGACAGCTTGAGAAATATGTTAACTAGGAATGACTTTAGCAATGTGGGAAAAAACCTTCCACTGAAAAAAATCAACAAGATATGAGGAAGTCATTGAAGCATCACAAGTTGTAACACAACTTACTAATGTTAGTGTTTCTAGGAACCGATATATAATAAAGCTCATAGTCAATACTTCTTAAAGCATTCCTGTGGATATGACTTTATTTTATTTATGCATGCATATGTGAAGACAGACGTGTATTTTTTATAGTTATTAATGGGCAGTCCATGGCCTAGAGGTTCAATCAGGCTTGTAACTGGAGAGTCGCCGGTTCGAATCCCGGTACTGACAGGTCTAGGGCTGAAGTGCCCTTGAGCAAGGCACCTAACCCCCCTGCACAGCTCCCCGGCCAGTAATGTGCTGCCCACTGCTCCTTGCATGGTGCGTTCACTTGCAATGCAGAGGTTGAATTTCCCCATTGTGGGATTAATAAAGTAATTAATCTTAATGTTCAAGAAGTTTCGCAGAAACTGTAAATATCATATTATGCTAACCTAGCTAACGCTATTTGGTTATCAAGTTGACTTAACTTGAACTGTATTGTGGGGTTTTTCAACAAGTTTGTACAAACGACGATTTTTGTGGGGAAACAGCCACATTTTGTTTCAGGGAAATGTAGCATAAAGTTATTATTAAGCAGCATGCTAATCAAGAATTCTTTCAAATACGTCCAGCATAGAAATAGGAACATTAGCTCTGTCAGTCATTTCTGTTAGCTACACAACATGTACACCACCAGCTTATATGCAGAAACTTTTTTGTTTAAACTAATCTCTTGTGAGGATGAACTGGGTGAGTGCAGTTCCTCAAAGGCCACTGGAGGCCAGCTCCGAAAACCAGTCAATCCTCATAGACCCCTATGGTAAAAGGCCTAACTTTACATTTACAACCTAGAACAAAAAAAACAAACAGTTTTGGTCTCTATAACTATTTTCCTCTCTCCTGTATGTGTGGTGACATTTTACTCAACACACCTATTTAATTTCACTGTAAAAAAAAAAAAAAAAGATAGCTACTCAATAAAATTGAGGCAACAGATTGCACACAATTGTATTTATTAAATCTAACTACGTTACAAGTTGAGTTAATAACAACTTAACAGGAAGTGCCTGTCAATTAAAAACGGACTAATTCTATTGTGTTGGATTCATTCAAAATCCTCTTGATTTAGAATTACATACACATAAAGATTATATTTAATGTGATCAAAATAAGTGGATTCTATCTCAAACATTTTTTATATTGAAGTTACTTAAACAACTGCCTCAAAATCAAGGACGCATTTATTTTTAATACATTTTATCAAATATATTAAGTAAAATGAAATGACTACAGAAAAGTTATGCATAATTAAGGGCATGGCAGCTTTAAAGGACAGGTTGTGCTGTCAGGTGGCCTGCAGCTGAATTCTGCCTGCCTCAGCACACCAACTCCACCTTTTCACCCATTTTAACCTTTGGCTCTTCTGAAACTTTATGGGTGATGCCACGGAGACTACGCCCATATTTCATAAAGTCTATGGATGGAACCGTGCTTGAATTTAGTGTGTAAATCTCTACTCAGCAAACACTTTACACGTTACAACGAGGCTATTCTTACCCACAGACCCACGGCTGAGCCTGAAAAAGCATTTCATTAAAAATTAACAGCATAGTAACAAAATTCTACACAAATGCTTATCAGTGGCTACAGTTTGAATGCTCTATTCTCTCTGCAACATATAGCCACTTTGTATTGCAGCTTAAAGATTTTTTTGCTGTCCTGAATTTAAGGATATCTCACTATTTAGCAGCTCTCCATATATCTACTTTTTAAAACTACCGTCTTCTCTCAGCCTTCTACTCCGGCTCCTCTGAGCCTTCCTTCACAGAGTAGACTTAATTATTTATCGCCATGATTTATTTAGCTTTGCTCAACACAGGACCAGCAATCTCCATCCTGCTGTCTCCAACTTTCTCTCCCTCTGTCCCTCCCTGTCTCTATATCTCTCTTTCTATCTCTCTTCCAGCATCTCCAAATCTGCTCCTCTCCCTCTTTCTTCCAACTCTTTCAACACAGTTTAATCTCCTCCTCGTCTCTGGCTGGATGTTGCTGTATTTTCAAAATAACCTCCTTCTTTTCTTGGCATCTGGTTTTTTTAGACTTTAAAACTTTCTGAGCCCAGATCATTTTGTGTTATTTCAAATTTGCTTATAACCACTTTTTGTCACGTTCGTGGGTTTCTATTCCCCCTCTCGTGACACTCATTAACCATTCCTGTCAGTTATCCTTTCCTTCTTTTCAGTCCCCTGATCATCATTTCTGGTTTCCTCTATTATCTGTCATCCCGTCATCAGTCCCTCTAATTTCAGGTCAGACCTCTCTGAGTGATTGAAGCAATTATTTTTGTGCATGTGTGGGTGTGTGTGTTTTTTTTTTTTTCTCTTACATGACAAAATCTGCCAGAATCACATCGACGAAACACAGATCAAGTCATCCTGAAGAACTAAAAATCGTGAAGTCACGTTCATTATCTGCAAAGTTTTTTTGTGCTGCTCATTTAATTCTATTTTGATGTGTTTCATCCTCTTCTGTTGCTAAAATGGGTTGAGATGTGCAATAAAGTAGAGGGGAAAAGATGAGAAAGAGTTTTAATACTTTAATTGGTGTTTGAAGTGTTTGAAGTCAATGGAGTTTTGGATCCTTTTCGTTTACTCTATATGGAAACTGAAAGCGTTATTAACTTCAGCAGCGAACTTACCACATTCATTTCCTTGTCATGACTAGAGCTGCATGTTTTCAAATGACAGAAAGTCCATTCCTAACCTCCATTTTCTTTCATTTAGCAACATGTAAGTGCCGCTTCATTCTCAGTGTTTCTTTTCGGTTGGGACTGGAATGTTTTTGTGGAGGTCAGATGTTCACCTCCATTTTTATTTCTTAAGGAATGTGCTCAACTCATTTATTATCTCATGTTTCTCTCATGTCTAACCCTCTTGCCTGCTACGGGATGCTCCCTCCCCTCATCCCTCATCCCCATGTCGTGCGTGTTTGTGGGTGTTTTCAGTGCATGGGCTGTGGGAGGAGTGGTCGTCATGGAGTCTGTGCTCTGTGACCTGTGGGCGGGGCTCCAGGACGCGAACCAGGAAGTGTGTGAACGGAGGCGGGGCCGTGGCTTGTGGACGGCCCGAGACTCAGACCAAACTCTGCAACATAGCAGTGTGTCCTGGTTAGTACCATCCCTTCTACATCTCTCTGCCTCTTCATGCATGACTTCTTCTCTCTTCTTTTTCTTCCAAATCACTAATTACGGTCACAGGTCTTTCATTTACATTCATATGCATCTATGTTTTGCTTTTTCCCATTATTGGTCTTGTATTGAAGAGTCTCTCTCCTCTGCTAAAATGTGGAGTAATACTGCATTCATGTCACAACAACTGTAAATAAGAGCTGCTGAGTGGGAATAGTGGTAAAGGACATGGTATAATCCCAGTCTGGACACCAGTTGAATCTGTCAAGCTCGTGTTTTATTTGCTCTGGTCTGAACCGACCAATCACAACCATTTATCTCATCTGATATATTATATATTATACAAAGAGTGGCATCCACCTGCAGATAAAACCAGGAAGCACTAGTGAAATATTAATAGGCGCGTTTCCATGAGATACTTTTCCCTCTTGTGAGCCGCAATGGGTGTGGCCTGCGAGAGAGGATCCGCCAATCAAATGAAGCGGCGATTTCACACATGCCTGATTCATTTGCAGACTGGACGCTGAGTGGTTAACACCTCCTGCTCTGCTGACTGCAGCTGGGAGAGACTGCTGCGGGAGGACTGGGCCGCTTGTGAGTGCTTTCGGACAGCGCCTGCTACTCGTTAAGAAGAGGAACGAGTCTCCAATAGCACCAGAAAAAGTTGCTAGATTTGTCGCTAGTCGCTCTTTTGAAAAAGAATCGCTGGAGGGGTCTGAATAGACGTTAAATATAGCAACAAAGTCGCTAAGCTGGCAACACTGCATGCAGCGGCAATCTGTTGTCACGTTTGAACTCCGTTGCTGAGTTGCTACAGAAGTACCTGTACGGGAACAGAGTACTCCGAAAATACTCAATGGAAACATGCCTCATTAAGATTTTGCCTATTTTTCATCTCAAATGTTTTCAGAAGCACATTTAAGTTTACTGTTTAGCTGCACTGGAAGAAAGTTTGTGACCAGGCCGCCATTTTTTGCTGCTTGATAACAAATTGAGTGATAAAACATGTGCTTGTGCAAAAGTGTCAGAAAGTGGAGACTTCAAGCCACCTTGATGGAACACATGGTTAGCATATTAGCATTGTCATTGTATGTTAGCCTGTTGACATGAGCATTAAGCTCAATGCTCTGCTGTCCGCCTCACCAAGCTGCTGGAGGGAATCTGTACTGTTTAAGCCTTTACACACTGCAGGTGTGACAAATAAAAAAGAAAAAAAAGAAAATATGTTATACTTGCTGGCTCATTCTTGTCAGAAATGTCAGAATCTGAGTTCTCTGTGGTAAATAGTTATGCAGCGTATATAAATGCCCAGGGCTTTGATTAAGAGTAGAGTTATTTTATGTTCCACACAGTGTGATTGGTTGACAGCTTGACATTGTTCTTCAAAAAAAATGACCTTGTGAATGTACCCATGACTAAATCAACAGCTCAGAAAATATATTTAAAAAATGCCCCTGCTGTGTAATAGCCTCGTTTCCAGACAGCTTGATTTGTTTTTTCTTTCTTTAACTTTCGTCTCATGTTGTAACTTTACCATTCTGTTAACATGGCCTGTATGCAACAGAAGCCCATCTTTTTTTTTTTTTTTTCCTTTAGTTTATTTAAAAGGGGACAGTGCAATTTCATAAAACACATGATTATACATGGTTAAAAAAGCCAGAGTTAGCCAGAAGGCTAGTTTTCATCTGTAGTCCCCTGGCCATGATGTAAAAAAACAGAGAATTACGAACAAACAAACAAAAAAACAAAAACAAACAAAAAAAAACTAAAAAAACTAAAAAATACGTACAATATACAAAATACATATACAAACACTTACAATACGATTAAGAAAAAATACAACATCACATACAACATCACAACATAACATTTTATCATAACATCAAAACAACACAACAGGCTTATATTTTAGTGTAACATTCCTTTTTAGCAAAACCGTTGGTTCCTCCCATCTAGATGGTTTTTAGATTATGTATGTATGTTTTCTGTTTTTAGCTGTTTTTTCCCCCCTTTTTTTTTCCATTTTATAATTAGACTGTTATGTTTTTAACCTGTAGCACTTTGAGATTTCCTGTAATGTAAAGTGCATTACAAATAAAATGTATTATTATTATTATTATTATAGTGTTGGCAGCTGTAGATGTTGATAAGCCACAATTTCAACTTTTTTGTGAAGGCCTTGTATGTTGCTCCTCAGTCTTCTTATGATCGTTGCATCCTCAGTCCAGTCTCCAGCTCCATCAGTGGTCCTCCATCACATTCATGCCCACGTCTCTTCACTCTCATCCCCCATCCTGAGGGTCGTAGCCCAGCAAAGCCTTGAGGTTTCCTCCTCCATGGTTGGCTTGGTTTGGATTGCTGAGCAGTCCAGCAGTGGAGCTCTTCAGCTATTGTCTCTGAGATTACCTGTTAGGCCTATAGCTTGTCAAGAACAGCAATAAGTCACTGGTGCGGCCCCATCTAATTCTAGTGTCCAGGGTACCTCAGGACTTCATTCCAATCTGGCTCAGCCTGTCCAGCTGAAACATCTTTATCAGGCTGCATTGGAGTGGAAAAGGATGGAGCAGCGAATGAAATAACGTCTCAATAGGGCAGAAGAAACAGAGCGGGGCAGGTTTCCACCATTAAGGCCACAGCCGAGGCAGCTTCCTGGACAAAGACATCAGCTCTTCTCCTGAGATGTAGATCCTCAGTCATTTTACACTTCTGATTAGAAAGGGCACCGTTTGAAAATTCAGTCCAAAGAAAAGCCCTCTGGCGTTTTAAGATTAAAGTATACTTCAGCCATATGCATTGCCGCTGCGCAATTTTAATTCCGTATTTCAAGTGTCCCTTTAGAAAAGCACTTACTTTGAAAGCATGGACATTAAAAAGAAGTATTCATTTCAGTGATTTAATTTGGTACGTGCTTTCTGTGTTGGCAGAATGTAAATGGTTTGTACGTTAAATTAGAATAACGGCATTAATGGACGCACAGACATTAAAACATTAGACAGTTTATAGCAAAAACAGTAGCTTTCTAAATAATAAGCTTTCTTTATTTCTTTAATTGATTTCAGGCCAAATGAGAGTGTGTTTGCTCATATAGTGAATAATCACTCACAGGCTGAGTAATTATCGCAGGGTAAGTGCTTTTTATTTATTACCGCTAAGGTAAAGAATCATTTTCCCCTAGAAAATGATATACACATATATTAATGTGAATGTTGCTAGAGCCTTTTTAGGCTAGAACTTTTTTGTGTTCTAACGCTCCCTACTGACTAATATTTTTTATTTTGTTTTTTTTATGGCTTTTTAGTTTTACTGTTTCTTCAAAGCAGGGGTTTTACAAGGTTAATATTTAAATAAAACCAAACTGTTCCCATTGCCAGACAAAGAGGCTCCAAAGTTATGCGTCAAAGGGGAAGCAGACGTGGTAATCCAAAGTATGGCCTCCGGGATGTTTTGCCATGCTGTTTTGGGAACAGTGATGGAGAGAGAGGGTTTGGGAGAAAAGGCGAGGCTCTTCCTTCAAGGGCCTTAAGGAAATCTGTCTATGTGTGTCCTCATATGGTTTGTGTGTTTGCATATGAGTGTGTGAATCTATCACAACAGATTCAGCGTGCTATTGGGAGTTCAAAGGCAATGGTCCTTTTGAAATGATGAATACCAGCATAGGCCTTTTGGCAGAAAACGTCCATGCATAGAGAATACAGCTTTGATGGATCTGTGTGTGTGTGTGTGTGTGTGTGTGTGTGTGTGTGTCTGTCTAAGTGATTGTATCTCACTGCAAACTAGGGATAGAAATGTTGGATGGTAGCATTCTTTCAACAGATATTCTATATGCCAAGCTAAAGCGCACCGTAACATTATAACATATCAACAAAGTTTAACCCATAAGAACCTATGGTGACACCCGTGTAACACACTTTAAATCTTCTAGAATCTCCCATATTCAGCTTTATGCTTCACATTAACTCATTAATTCCCTAAGAGACGTATACTCAACACCCTGGTGTGGTGGTCATGTGACTTTGACAAGAACGTGGCTGTGACTGGAAACAGAAATGTGAAAAAGTAGCTAATTTTAAAAAGCTTATTTTTTGTGACAAGGCGAAGTTTAAACCCATTTAACAATTCTAATCCGTTAATAGTTTGTCCTGTGTTGCATTTAACTTGTTCTGACCATATTTCTTGCACAAATTAAAGTCACAATTTTGATAAATGTTATGGAGATGCAAAATAAAAAGGTAAATTTGTGTCTCTGTAAGCAGAAAATGTGTCTAGTTTTTTTCTATTTTAAAATAAGAAATATCATAAACATAAAGACCATAAACGCCCATTATAATGTTTATGTCTCATCACAGATCTTTGACATTTAGAGGTAGAATTTTTTTTTAAAACATCAGAAATGTGTTCTATGTGTTCCACTTCTAGAACACATCCTTTAAGGATGACTGGCTCTGGGTTCTTATGGGTTAAGATGCTCAGAAAACTATTTTAAGTATCAATGTTTTTACCAAACAATAGCACCAGCGCTGGCTTACCCCATGATTGAATTCACCACATAACGTTAGCTACAGTAGCTATACAGGTAGTCCACTCTAATGATAAGTTAGCAAAATAATTAATCTCTCCGTTCAAAAATTTGAATTGACCATTTCTTTTAACCCTTTATCAGGCAAAGAACTATATTTGGTAACGTCAGGTAATATTTAGAGAAAGTGTCAAACCTACAAGAAAAAAAGCTGCAGATTTAAGAGATTTAAAGTGGCAAATCTGCGCGAAAAAAGTGGTAAAAAAAGCAACTTTTTTCTCCCAGATTCGCCACTTTAAATCTCATAAATCTGCGCATTTTTTTCTCGTAGATTCGGCAGTTTAATCTCGTAAACTCTTTTCTCAAAATGTTATTTTCGTATGTTTTTTTTTTACACATTCTGGCTGTATGTAATATCCTCCAATATTCTCTAGGCTTGAAATGTGGAATTTGCAAGTATTTTCATGAGTGTCCTATTAAGGGTTAAGCTGATTTTATTTTGACAAACATTATGTCATTGTACAATGCAGTTTGGAGGAAAAGTTTGTCTCTAAAATGAGAATGTCTTCTTCACCATAAAAGAACACTACGTTTTACAAGTAATTGTGTCCCTACATTTTTCAGAGTGCAATTTATTCCTACACCACTTTCACAAATATGAACACGACCATTTTTGATGATTACTTTACTTCTGATAAAAAACTAGTCAATAAATTTGCTAACAAAGCTAAACATGAAGAAAGTGCACAAACACAAGACATAGCAAGCTAGTTAATTACATAACATTACTTATATTTATATTACTATTGTTAGTCCAACACCTCACCGTCTGTCTTGCAGCCTTTTATTTCACAGAGCTCTCAAAAAATCAGTCTAAGATCAATCTTGTCGGGTCCACTTGCTGGGTCACTCTGTTATTTTCTCTAATTAGCATTGTCTTCGTTTTATTATTATGTTAATGAACCCGGCTCAGTTTGCGGGTACCTTATAATAATTTAATGCGAGTACTGGTATATTAAAATGACCTAAAATGTGAATTCCTATTACAAAGCAAATATTCAGATCATATATTATCCAATACAATGTTCTCTATCCATACAACAGTTAATTAAACCCAAGTATAGTTTAATCACATTTCACTCTTTTACTGTAATGTCTTATCTCTTGTCACAGTGACCAAAGTACAGACATGCTAACACATTAAATAAATGCATAATATGCTAAAATAAACATGATCCAGAGAATCATCAGAAACATCAAACCTGCATAGTTGATTTGATCGTATCGACCTTTAAGAGCCAACGTCAAGAACCGAAAAAGCACAAACGTGTAGGCAGAGAGCTGGCTGGAAATGCTTCGTAGCTTCTTTTTTTAAAATCACAATATAAACAGTCAGTCTGTAGCCAAGCATATGGAGGGATTAATGCCTATGTCTTAATTACAGGGACATTAATAGTCTTTGGCAAGAAGACAGAGATATCCCAAGCTGCATTTCTGTATACTGTACTGAAATAATATCTTCATATATTATATGTCAAGCTTTGAATGCATGTAGCATACAGTTACTGGTGATGATTGAAACCATTTCAATTTTAATTTTTGGCCTCACATGCACATTTTTGCTGTAGATGTATTGTTTTTGACACAAGCTTCTTACCAACTCTGTTTTTAACTACATTTGTGTGTGTTTGTTCCTGCATCTGAAGAGCAAGAGCTTTCACAATAATATAAAGATGAAGCGATGGCTTGTTCTTCTTTTGGAAGCCGTTCCACGCTTGTCACTTTAATTACTCAGAATTAGAGTTGGGAAATGTCACGTTCACACTTAAATTGGAGCTCACAGCTCATCCTGTGGAAGTCCTCCCCAACACAGCGTTGGAACCAGCCACACACAGCGTGATTGACCACATTACCAAGGAGAGTTGGCAATGCTTTGCCACTTGGGAGAACCAGACAAATACATTTACTGCACTGGACTTCACTTTCTCCGCCACTTAAAGCCCCTGTGTGTAGAATCTGTGCCTCAATACATCATTCTGAGCTGAAACAAGAGCAGTTTTCACTTTGAATTGATATTCTTGTTAATATAGAGACAAATAGACAGACTACAGCATGTACACAATACCTTTACGCAGCTGTAAAGACAGATTTCCTTTCTTTATTGTATCATAGTAGCCTGGTAAAAAGTGTGATTGAATGCTAGCATTGGCTTAATTTAATTCAACACATTTTTCACTTTGCTATAACTATAAGAGGATACATAATGTACTTCTGTTCAGCATAGATTAATCACTGCACACAAAAATATCACCTCCACATGAGCTCAGATGGACTGAAGGTTACAGCAAAGAGGTTGTATAATAATTTAACTTTACATTATATTAGTTGTAATTAAAGAAGTGAGCTCTACGTGTCTCTATTGATCAAAATAAATAAGTATGAAATCAGACCCATGGATTTATTATAGAGCGAGAGACAGTGAAGAGACTGGAAAAACTGTTGACGTTACACCTTGAACTTTGAACAGAGTCCATTCTGATTATTTTCATTATTAATATTTGATCCATGGAGGAGTCATACTGTATTTGTAAAACTTTGCTAAGCCAATCAGCACAGACTGGGCTTAAAGAGACGGGTGCTAAAACAGAGAGTCAAACCTGCTCTATTCAGACACACAGAAGATAAAAATAATGTGTTTTTGAACATTAAAGCACGTAAACATGTTCTAGTAGCAACCAAAAATACAAGTATGAACCCTGAAAATTAGCATAATATGTACCCTTTAAATCTCCATTACACCAAAGGTTTATAGAAACAGTTAATCACATGGCTATGTGAAATGTGACAGTTGTTGTTGTAGGAAGGAGTTCTGACCCATTGTTGCTATGCTGCTCTATAGAGACTTTAATGATTTGGTTCAGTCATAACTTCACTGTGGTTCAGTCCTGTTTTCACCGACCTCCTTACCTGCAGCAGCTGTTCTTATAAAACCACTGGTCGCTACCTGGCCAGCACTTAACATTAGACAAACAATGTAGCAACTGGCTGGTGAACACAGCACAGCATTTATTCAGGCCAATTAATGTCCCCAAGGGGCCACATGACCAACACCACGAAGGTTGCGGGGGTCGGACCAAAACTCTGAACTAAATTCTGCTCAAAATTAATTTAATCGCTTTATAAAATACAGTAAATTATCTGGTTTTGAGCTGCTACTGATAGGAACACATGTTATGATAAGACTGTTAATGTGGAGTAAATCAAATATAGCAGTAAAAAGTAGTAAATACTCCAATCACTATATCACTTTAACATTTATTTTAAACACAACTGTAAATGTCCTTTAGTAAGCTTCCTATTGGTGTTTTTGTATTATAGAGCTTGTTTTTCATGTTTGTACATTTTCAAGGTGTTTAACAATGTTGTGATGCTTTTATTTTGAAAAGGTGCCGTCCAGTGTGAAACGGGTGCTTTAATTTTGAAAGGTAGTGACAGGAAATAGCAGGTAGAACGGTTAAATGAAAAAACGAATGGTAAATAATAACGAGTGCGTCGTAATTCATATAAAGTTGATATATTAATAAAGTTAATAAAGTTATAATAATAATAAAGTTAATAATATAGTAACTATAATAAAGTTATATATATTATATTTGTTAAAGTTTATTTTATTCTGTCATATACATTAGTGGCTATATTTGTTGTCTTTACTATTAGTGAAAGTGCTTGTTAGCTCTAGTGCTAATGCTAATGTTTGCTATTTTTTTTCAAAATAAAAGCACTGCGGTTATATTGATTTCTATGCTAAACAGCCAGATGTTTCCTTCCACTGTCCTCAGAGAGAAAAGCTGTTGGATGTGTGAATCCTTTGCTTGTTAACATGTTCACCATCAACTTTATACGAAATATAAAAGGATGCTTGAACATTAAAATGCATCATTTATTGTCTTCAGATCATTATACTTTGTTCAGAATTGTTACAGTTTAGTTGTTAAATATGACAAATCAAAGCATAGCTCAAGTCCACATCAGTAATCCAACTGGAGGCAATACATGAGTTTTAAAAAAAAATGTTTTATCTTGAAGCATACACTCACAAACAGTGGTGCCAACAGAAGGAGGCATTGTATTGCTACTGAAATGACTAGAATGATTACCTCTAGGAATGTGTTTGTGGGATGGTCGTAGAGAAGCACAAGCAGTTTATTGGAGATACAATTGACGATTCATTTCAATTAAATGCTGCATAAAATAAACCATGATTGATGTGACAATTACAGGAAAAACACAAGTTAAAAGATGGTTCTTTAATGGTAACTGTAGCTACAGTTAAACATTTTATATCACCCCTCAAGACATGACAACTGGAGGAATACAGTCATGCAGTTTGAAAGGAGAAATACAGATGCATTGTCAGCATGTTTTTAAAATTATGTGGTTTTGGAAGAATCACCACAATCTGATATGAAGTCCCTTTATTCAGCAGCATTCTGAAATATAAACGGACATGGTCGCAGATCAGTAATTGGTTCCTGTGGTTCGTTTTTATAGCAAAGAGTTCTTATTCAAATATGTGTTAAAAAGGGTAAAGAAATAAATGAAAATAATTCACTGACAGTTTATTTGTCACTGATTTCCATCTACTTTTGTGCATTTCCACAGCAGAACATTGTGTTCTTTTCTGTCTATTACCAGCTTTGAAGTTGATGACATACCCAAAAATTTTTGACTGCACGCGCTATGAATGATTAATATCCCTATTTTTGATTATCTTTTTTTTTTGCATTTTGGTATCTTATTTGACAACTCAATTACTCTGCAGCACTCTTTATTAAAGGGGACTGAGGGGGCTTTGATTACACCTGTGCGTGTCATCAGGCTATTTGGTATTCATGCTCCGTCTGACAGCCAGTGCTGGATTGTATTGAAATTATAATTTCTTGTATTCATCTATTTCTGCAGAAACGCCAGAGAAGAGTTGAAATGTGCTGCCTTTCTAAAAACACTTTGAATGAAAATCTAACTTTCTGTACTCTGCGTGAACTCTTTTAAAACAAAGCATGAAAGGAATAGTAATCAGCTATTTCATAACAGATTGAAATATTTAAAATGTCCATAGGACCATGAAGTGTGTTTGTTTGTTGCTATTTATGGAAAACCCAATAGCCTCTGTAATTTATTTGTTCTCCGTCCTGACTCATTCTATATTCTGTTGACTAGTCGCCCACTCACTTACTCTGCCCTCTGTCTTTTCTTCCCTTTTACACCTCTCTTCTCTCTGACATCATCTATTCCCACCCTTCCAAAACCTGGATCAATTTATCCTGATTTCCCCACGTCTTTCTGAATCCTTCCACTTTCATCCGTTTCCCTGTTTCTCCATCTCCATGTCTCCATCGTCCAGTGGAGGGCCAGTGGTTGGAGTGGGGGCCGTGGTCTAAATGCAGCGTGACGTGTAACGCGGGGACGCAGCAGAGGCAGCGGCGCTGCAGCGCCTCGGTGCACGGCTGGGCGGAGTGTAAGGGCCCCCACCAGGAGAGCCGAGACTGCACCAACCCGTCCTGCAGCGGTAAGAAACCAACGCTCTCTAACGTCATTATGCAAACATGCATTATCTAAAAGCATCTGTGTGGTTTCTCTGATTCCTGTTCCAGATACCAGCAATTTGTGGGTTGGGACCCAGTTTGGCTTCGACTGGGGGCCCTGGAGGACAAAAATACTAGTGTGTTTTAATGAGCCCGGGGCCAGGAACGGGCTCCTGTTGACTTAATTTAGTGTGCCACGCTAAAATATTGAAAAAGTTTCTAAATTGCTGCCTGAGAGTTGTAACCTAAAATTTGCTATTCATCAACAACTCCCATTTATTTTTCACCTCACCGCTCTCGGTCCCTCCCACGCTTCCTTCCCCCGTTCCCCGATCTTCACCGGCGGTGCTCTGCTTCCGTTGCAGGCGGAGGGAACTGGGGCAGCTGGAACCACTGGAGCCTCTGCAGCAAGACCTGTGACTCCGGCTGGCAGCGCCGCTTCAGGATGTGTGAGGGCACCGGGGTCCAGGGATACCCCTGTGACGGCTCGGGGGAGGAGGTCCGCTCCTGTAACGAGAAGAAGTGCCCTGGTCAGTGACTCAGGAAGTGTGTGTGTGTGTGTGTGTGTGAGCTGAAGAAATAAGGAGGAACCCCATTATATATATATGCTTATGTACATATTATTCTTGCATGAAAACTCTGTATAAACACTTTTGGCTTCTTTTTCTGTGTGGCTGCACTTCTCTGCATGCCGCTCCCTGTTAAAGAGTGTGTGTGTGTCTGTGTGTGTGTGTGTGTGTGTGTGTGTGTGTGCCCAATCTGAACATGCAGAGTATTTGTCAGGCAGAAAGGAAGTGATTCCCAGTGGTTCGCACCACAGCCAGAGGCTTCTATCGCAATTTTAGAACCGCGCTCTCCTCATCTCTGTCTGTCTCCTGTCTGTCTTCCTGTCAATTCACACTTCCATACATCTTCACCTCTTCATTGATTCTGCATGTCCGTGCCTTGTGGTGCTTTCTTTTTATCCACTCTGTTTACCTGAGAGATATTCCATCTCTCCTCTTTAAAATTGTTTTTTTCCGCACTAATCTCACTTGCTTGCTTTCTGTGTGTGTGTGTGTGTGTGTGCTTCTTTGCCTGTTTGAGATGTTCAGTGTCAGAGTGTGAGCCGCTGCAGGAACACTGTGCTTTAATAAGCATGCTTCTTGACTGAAGTATGTGTGTGAAATATGCAAGTTTATGTTCTGAACAAGCCTGAAATGCCACATGCTTGCATTGAGCTCTGACAGGGTACAGTGATAAACTTTTGAGTGCAGCCTCCTCCGTGACCCCTTTGTTTTGAGTAGCACCCCAGCCTCTTCTCTACAAGGCGAGGATCTTGTCTGTTGGCATTTCAGGGGGAACATCATATCACATTTTCTCTCTTTCAGCATCTCTCTCCATCTCTCCGTCCCTCTTCATCTCTCTGCATCGCCTCTGCCAACACTCGTCTGCCCCCTCGGAATATCTTCACAGCACTCTGCTCGTTTTTTTTTTTCATCAGGGTTATGAAAGAGAGGGAGGGGGGGGGACAGATGAATAAAGAGAGTGGGGGTAAGATGAAGAGGGAATGAGATACTGTACTGAGGCAGTGACACTGACAGAGAGCACTGAGCAACGTACAAGGGAATCAGATTGGGAGCTGCTGCAGGAGAACATTGATTTGAATCTTGTTTTTTTGTGCTTCTCTGTCTCCATTTTTTTTTTCACTGGCTATTGTATGTGTCTGTTGGGGTGTGTGCATTGTTTCTGCTTGCCTGTTAGACTGTGCTTCAGTTCACTGTTTCTGTGTTTCTCACCTACCTCTGCAGCTCCTCATGAGATATGTAAAGAGGAGCACCTCCTGGCTATGTCGTGGAAGAGAGCCTCAGCCGGAGAAACGGTCTACAACAAGTGTCCAACTAACGCCACTGGTCAGTTGCATGATGTGCATTAGCTAAAATATGTTGTTGAGTATTGTTTTAGTATAAATCAACAGTGATATAGCACAAGTAACTAAAACTAGTTACTGTAGCATGGATAAAGACGCACCAGTCATAAGTCACCATTAGAAAATGTGATGCCCAAAAGGAGCCACATAAATGTAGCTATGCTAGCACCACATAATTATCACAAGCAATGGTACAAGCTGAAGGTGGAGCAAGGAAAAAAAAACCTACAGACACGATTACAGACATTGGCCGGACAGAAGATCCATGTGAAGAACATTTTTAAATGTCCAAAACAGGGCTAAGAAATTCCCAACAGAAAAGTTTGTTAGCTCCTCGATTGGATGTTTGCAAATGGTAGTTAGCATTTCAGCCACAGTGAAATAAAATACATTTTAAAAACCCTACATAAACTCACACTTAATCTACAGACAACCAGCAAGTAGAAAAAAATATAAAAACTCCAACAGGCATGTGAACAGAGAGTCCCATGTTAGCACCCGGTAGTTAGCATAAGCTAAGCTACCTACAGTGAGAAAACCATCCACAGCGAGTCATACTGAATCAACCGGGAAATAGCCTATAAAATATATATATATATATATATATATATATATATATATATATATATATATATATATATATATATATAAGGACCTGGTGCTTAGCACAAGCAGAAAAGTGGGAGACAGAAAGTAGTAGTCAGTTCATGTGAAGAAAAAATAAATAAAATGTCTAATGTGGCTAAGCAATGTCCAACAGAGGCAACAAAAGTCATTAACTCTAGAAATACGGAAATAAGGAACCTTCAGGAACTCATTGTTACTCAACAGAAATCAGTCCAATAGGTGTGTCAGACAAATTGAACAGGGAAACAGAAATGTATTAGAGCATGTATCTATACACAGAAATGTATAGTAAATCAACAGAAAATCAACAGGAGGACAAAAGCTTGTAAACCTCATGAAGGTACATTAGCATCCAGTTGTTAGCATAGGTGGCTAAAGATCAAGGAGGAGACAGACAGACTAACAGGAAGTCATCCTTAATACAATGAACAACAGAAAAAATGTTTTGTTTCTATTATAAGAAATATCCAACAGATGTTTGTAAGCTTCATAAATGCATATTACCACTCAGTAGCTTCTGCTAGCTACAGCAAAAATAAATAAAAACCTTCAAAAAACGTGTAGGCTATTTCACAAAAACTTCAAGAAAATAAAAACCTTAATGTAAATCTTCTCATAATAACAGCAGAGCACCAGGAAAACAAATGCTGTCAGATGGATAAAACTGTAAAACTGCTTCAAAATGCTATGTGCTCCTATTTCTGGAACAAACAGGTTGTGTCCTCAGATTGACTCACATCGTTGTCCTCAGTAGTACTACTCTGAGCTTTGGTAGCCTAACAGAGGCGTTCATTATAACAATGTTCCAATTCATGAATTATCCAGCATGTCCCCTTAATGAGTGCTGCAGACACGTCCTGCTTGAACATATCAGAGCCTATTTGTGTCCTTAGCACAGTAATGTTCTCAAATCTAAACTGAGGAGTTTTTCCGACAGCTGGTTGCCAGACCTTCCCTTTCCACTTCCAAAAGCAGAAACAAGAACAAGCCTTGATTTTTTTTTTTTTTTTTTTAGACACTTTCTTCTTTAGAATTTAAGCCAAGAGCAGATGTGGTTCAGAACGGCTGTAATATAAACGTGTTTCTACATCTTTCAAACTATGGAGCTGGCTCCGACATCAAAAACACGCCTGCATGAATCAGGTCGCCTGCCAGAGAAACATTATAGCTTCAAGAACATTACATTTAAGGTAAATCAGTGTACTAAATTTAATTAACCGTGAAACTTTACAGTTTATTTATGTCACTCTTCTACTCATAAAAAGGCAGAGCCGTGGTTCAGTCAGTGCATATTTATTTGGCTCTGAAAAGGTTTTGTCTTCCTAAAGTATTTTGGCAGCCTTCACCAGTTTATACACTGTTTTATACACCGTAGAACTGCTACAAATGAAACATACAGTAGTCGTAACCAGTGCTTTAAGTGGAGAAAAATAAATGCCGGTGCTCCCCTTATTCAACTGTTGCCAGGTAAATTAGGCAGTGAGCGTGGGTACCAGCAGGTCATTAAGTGATTCATTCAAATACTAGAACATGATGCTGGTTTTTAAAAAGAAAATTGTTTTATTAAACTTTCCAGACAAATTGCCCTGTGGACACACATCAAAAACAGACATGCATTAAAGATGGAGACCAGATTGGAGAAGCTATGCAAAGTAAATCAATTAAATGACATAGTCCTGATATTGTTTATATCATAAGAAAACAGTAGACAATGACTGTTTATTATTTTACCTCAATATATATTTCATGGGAAAATGCACATATTTAGGGGGACCAACAACATTGATATTGATGAATAAGATCTTCATTTAGTTAGTTATAAATGCAAACACATTCTGGAAAGGAGGTTGACAAACAAGGCAGCTGGTTCTGAACATCCTGTGGACACATCAAAGACACACATGGATTTTATATTGTACAGATGTGTCAAAAGAAGTGGACTGTCAGTTTAAGACAATTGTGATTATTTTTCAACTTACTTCACTTTCTTCAAAATTAACTTCTGACCGATCTGTCCCGTGTTATTCTCACCGCTGGTCCGGGTTCTTTTCTGGCCCTTCTGGAGCCACGCCAACATTTGTGACCAGGATCGGTTCACTAAACCAACAGGCCGTAGGCTAACACAGTAGTTCTCAACCTTTTTGAGTCGCGACCCCCAATTTAACATCCATGTTGTCCGCGACCCCCGCTCATCAGAATCTGACACGCACAGTTCAGATCACCTAAAAAAGAAACAAAATGACCAAAAAAAGGAAACAAAATGACCAAAAAAGACATAAAATTACCAAAAAAAGACACAAAATGACCCAAAACAGACACAAAATTACCAAAAAGACACAAAATTACCAAAAAAAGACACAGATGACAAAAAAGACACAAAATGACCAAAAAAGACACAAAATGACCAAAAAAATGAAACAAAATGACCAAAAAAGACATAAAATTACCAAAAAAAGACACAAAATGACCCAAAAAAGACACAAAATTACCAAAAAAGACACAAAATTACCAAAAAAAGGAAACAAAATGACAAAAAAAAAAAGTCCCAGTACGCAAGAGGCTAAAATCGAGAAGTGCTGGTACTCCGTACTGGAGAGTACCAGCCCACTTCAAGCACTGGTCGTAACTATCCTAAACAATATTTCACCAAAAAAAGGCAAAATCACAAAAGTAACCTTTTGTTTTTGTGATCCATAAATGTCAATATATATGTGCAGCAATTGCTTTCTATTAAAGTTATTTGTTTATTTTTGGCAGTAAATTTCGCATTGAATACAAAAGTCCTTCCTTACAGCAGGTTCACTGACTGCAAATTAAAGGTTTTCCTATTAACAATCAATGATTTTTGGACACCATATATGTGTTTTTGGGCTCATTTGTAAATTGATTACGTTCTATATAAAGTTGTTGTCTGCTTTCTCTCTTTGTAGGATCTGCTAGTCGTCGTTGTATGCTGGACAAATTTGGAGTTGCTTTCTGGGGTCCTCCGAGCTTCGCCAGATGCGTCTCACTTGACTATAGATATTTACATTTATCTGTAAGTTCCCCTTTAACAGAAAATCTTCTCCCCGAAGAAGAAAAAGATGCATATATTCCTCCAGATTACGTCATTCCACCTTCATCTAACTCTCATTAGAGAATTTACCAGAAAGTGAAAGCTCCCATCTGTTTTTAAAAGTTGTTTTCTGCCTCCGTTTCCTCCTTCCACTCATCAATGTTCAACTCTTTTATTTTTTATTTTAAAGTTTACTCAAAATAGCAGAGTGTCTTTACTCAGGGCTCGCTGGTATCTCTAATTAGCTTTTCCAGAGCTTTGCGCTCACACTTATCAATTAATGAACATAGCTAATGAATGTGTTCATCAGCCAGACTGTTTTCCTGCTCTGTGAACTTCAACCTTTCTCATCTCCTCCATGATGGCGGGAGGAGATGGAGGTCAGGGACGGAGCTGATTGCACCGTTAGCTTCTGTTCCAACCTTTCATTAACACCAGGAGTCAATAATTAATTTTGTGTGATTGCTGTTATCTTTTGTTCTCTCTCTCTCTCTCTCTCTCTCTCTTTTTTTCACGTACACACAGCCTTTCTTCCTGTATCTCTGTCTCTGAAGTGATGAGATCCACTTTCTGTCTGAGAGTGCTGCGAGGCCTCTTTTTCTCTTTTTCTTGCCTATTTTAAGCACCAACCCATGAACATATATACTCCTGTCATGAAACATCCCCCTCAGCTCACACTCCAAACATTTCTTAGGGAGGAAAAAAAAAAAAGGACATGATCTTTGGTTTGTTTGGTCTTTCTGTGACTTTCTGACATTTTGACCAGCTACATATTTAGAGTAAGAGCTCCACATACAGTAAGTGCCAGTGGGCATGATGCATTGTATCAGCACGACTGTTACACACACAGGTGAAACCATCAACTTTTCTCAATTTGTGTCTCTCTCTGCACGTTGTAGTTACGAGAGCATCTCGCGAAGGGTCAGAGGACCCTGGCTGGGGAGGGCATGTCTCAGATCGTAAGGAGTCTCCTGGAGCTCTTGCAGAGGAGGAGCTACTACAGTGGCGACCTTCTCTTTTCCACGGAGATCCTGCGAAATGTGACGGACACCTTCAAAAGAGCAACCTACATCCCAGCTCCCGACGACGTGCAGGTGAGCAAGTCACCGTACAAACACACTGTTGCACAGAGCTACACTAACACCATGCACCTCACAATTTATTCAATGTAGAAGCTCCACTTTCCTCTGCACGAGGTGTGCATAACAATGAGCTGCAGCTACAGCTACTGAGGCCTCAAACAGGAGTTTTTAGCAGCGTTTTTCTCTTTCCACTGACTGTAAGAGAGCAAAATGCTCCTGTCTCAGTCAGTCATTTGACAGACATTATTTAATGTTTTACAATATGCCTATGTACAGAGGACTACTGTACTAGACGTGACAGAGAAAAAAATACTGCAGTACTGCTGCAGTACTAGCGGTAGGATAGCTACACTATACACGAAGGGCTCGGACTTTAGTGCTCCTGATAGTTGGGATGTTAGCCTTCAAGGCTTTCTGCCAGGAAGAGTTCAGATTCTGTAGTCGCAGAAGTATAAAGAGTGACAAAGTACACACACAAAGGAAGTTGTAGTGGAGGAATGGGTCAGACGGAAGGCTTTTAACCCTTTATCAGGCAAAGAACTATAGCAGATTTAAGAGATTTAAAGTGACAAATCTGTGCGAAAAAAGTCGCAGATTTACGAGAAAAAACGTGGAAAAAAGCAACTTTTTTCTCCCAGATTCACCACTTTAAATCTCATAAATCTGTGATTTTTTTTCTCATAGATTTGCCACTTTAATCTCGTAAACTTTTTTCTCAAAATATTATTTTCGTATAGTTTTTTTAACACATTCTGGCAGTATGTAATATCCTCCAATATTCTCTAGGGTTGAAATTTGGAATTTGCAAGTGTTTCAATGAGTGCCCTGTTAAGGGTTAATCAGGAAAATGGGGTTCATAATCAGTGATAAAGTTATTTTAATACTTTACTTTTAATTTTCTGCTACTTTTTGGTTAAGTTTAGGCAGTTTAGGCCTGAAAGCTGAAAGCTAACTCCTCCCATGTGACTGTGTAAACATAATAGAAATGATGTAACTTCTCTGTGCCCTGCTGCATTAACAAACATCTTTATCTTGCATCTAGAAATTCTTCCAGATAATCAGCCTCATGTTGGACATGGAAAATGTAGAGAAATGGGAGGACGCCCATCAGGTACAGCTGCCTGTGTGTGTGTGTGTGTGTGTGTGTGTGTGTGTGTGTGTGTGTGTACATACTATTATCAGTGGCTGCCATAGACTATATAAAAGAAGTGGATCTGAACAGTGAAGCCAAAGCAGAAGTGACTTAAACCTGAACTCTTTCTACTGGCTGCAAAAAAAATGAATTGTATAGAAGTCTATGAGAAAATGACCCTCCTTCTCACTTGATTTATTACCTCAGTAAACAGTTTTCTAAAGACAATATGGTCTCAGTGGCTAGTTATAAGTCTACTTTCAAACAGCATTGTGTTAATTGTGTAAATGATAGCCCCATTTAGTGTAAAATATATGATGAAGAGTGAACTTGTTTTTTGGTTTACCTTGAATTATTACAATATCACACAGTCCATGGTGGCCACCTTCTACTGTACTAAGTTTCCTGAATGTGTGTGTGTGTGTGTGTGTGTTTAAGCACTTTGTGTGTAAAGGTGGGTGTGACCACATCCCACATTAACTTTTCATTAGAGTCATAAAAACACACCTGTTCACTAAATGCAATGGCTACCTATTAATTATACTGGGCCTGTGTATGGTGCATCTCTGTCTGTGACCCAGCGTGATGCCCTTGAGTCGAGGTGTGTTTACTTGCCATCTGGACACAATAAACAAGCAAACAAATATGCTATTATACCCCACGTGGTTACAGTTTACCCCCTGGAACACATTCAGTGGTCTAGATAATAAAGGAAATTAAAAACTTTCCATGGATGAGTCACTTCTCATAGGATTATGGATATGGATTATCACTATGGTGACATGGTGATTTATGCATCCACAGGTGGCTCCCGGTGCTGCTCTGTTGATGAGGATATTAGAAGATTTCATCCACCTCATTGGAGAAGCCCAGAAGCCTTTCCAGAGTTTCCTGGTGGTTACCAACAACCTAAGTAAGGGTCACACATTTAGATGTTCATATTTCGTTTTTTTAGTGTGAATTTTATCATTCTTTAACCTCAGGTACAGAAGCCCTGAAAAGCAATTTTTTTTTGTCAGGATCTTGTCTTGTTTTTTTGTTTGTTGTTGTTGTAATACTCATATCAGCCACAAGAGGCTGAAGTGCACCGCCACCATTTGTTCTTTTTTTCCAGATGAATTTTCATTTCTACTCACTCATACTCTAAACGTACATACTCTAAATACAAATAACAAACACTAGAAAAGTAATCCTGTCAAGAAATGTACCTACTTATTCACCCTTTATCAGGAAAAGAACTATATTTGGTAACTTCAGGTAATATTTCAAGAAAAAAGTGGCAAATTTACTAGATTAAAGTGGCAAATCTACAAGAAAAAAAGTCGCAGATTTAAGAGATTTAAAGTGGGAAATCTGCGCGAAAAAAGTCGCCGATTTACGAGAAAAAAAGTGGGAAAAAAGCAACTTTTTTCTCCCAGATTCAACACTTTAACCCTTAATAGGGCACTCATTGAAATACTTGCAAATTCCAAACTTCAACCCTAGAGAATATTGGAGGATATTACATACTGCCAGAATGTGTAAAAAAAACCATATGAAAATAATATTTTGAGAAAAAAGTTTACAAGATTAAAGTGGCAAATATACGAGAAAAAAATGCGCAGATTTATGAGATTTAAAGTGGTGAATCTGGGAGAAAAAAGTTGCTTTTTCCCACTTTTTTCTCGTAAATCTGCAACTTTTTTCTTGTAGGTTTGTCACTTTAATCCAGTAAATTTTAACTTTTTTCTCTAAATATTACCTGACTCTAACTACCAAATATAGTTCTTTGCCTGATAAAGGGTTAACCTTCATTTCACCTATTTTCACAGGCAAAAACATAGTAACTTGGAAAGAATTTAGAAATGAATCAAATATTAACACAGGCTATTCAGATCAGATCACTTGTGTTCATTGAAAAGCAACTTATCCTCGAAATCCTCTTTGTTGAACTTAAAGGATAATTTTATTAAATTAGTCATTTCTTCTGTTGCCTGTTCCTTTGCTCATAACACTGACGAGAAAACCATTTAGATCACACAAAGAAAATAGATCACCAGATAGTTTTTTTATTTACCTCTCAGGGCTTCTTCATTATCCAGCATTCTTTGTTTCTGCCCCAGTTTGTGCTCTGCAGTGACTGTATATGGAATCTTTTCTTGGTCCAGTGATAACCATCCAGAGAGAGCCGGTGTCAGCAGTTTCCAGTGACATCAACTTCCCCATGAAGGGTCGGAGAGGGATGAAGGACTGGGCCAGAACAGCAGAGGACAAGCTCTACATCCCTAAAGAGGTCTTCACTATCCCGGCTGAAGGTAGGACACCTAACACTCATCTCCACTGACCAGCAAGGTTATTATAGTTAACGAAAAATAACGAAATAACGGAAACTAGAATTGAAAAAAGATTTTCGTTAACTGAAATGAAAATAAAAACTAGAGTTTTTAAAAAAATGATAACTAACTGAAACTGTATTGCGTGGTTACAAAACTAACTAAAACTAACTAAAATTATAGTGAAAATGTCCTTAGTTTTCGTTTTTGTCAACTTTTTTCATTCATAATTCAGTGTTTCTATTTGAACATGCAACACATGGTGAATATGTTTACTGAGACTGGGATGTTTACACTAGAACCAAAATACAAAACACCCAGAACTGTAAGAGTTAATAACCTTATTGGGGCTGAGATGATAAACCAAAGGAAATAAAGGAAACATTTATTATGACCACTTTGAATCTGGCACCCAACACATAGCCCATTACAAAAAAACTAAAACTAACACTAAAACTAATAAAAACTAAACTAAAACTAAGCATTTTCAAAAAATAAAAACTAAACTAAAACTAGAAAACTCACTCTAAAAACTAATTAAAACTAACTGAATTTGAAGACAAAAATTCACAACGAAATCAAAACTAAAACTAATGAAAAATCCAAAACTATTATAACCTTGGTTCCAATCCCCATACTTCCATGAGTGCACTTAAACGCAGCACACTATCCGCACTTACTAAGTACGCAGATTTCAGCAGGTGAGTGTTGTTCTAAATCTAATACTCCGTGATGCACTTACCGGAAATGACGCTCGCGACAGCCGCCGTGGGTCGTCACCCGCAAAACACTTCCCGCTTTGAACAGCGAAAAAATGATCCTTTTGTGTTGTTTAATCTTTACTTCTACAGTCCGGCAATATGGCTCCATTAACGCAGCAAATGTGGAGAATGCGCCGGAGTCGCAAATTGCTCCAAATTGCTCCCGATGTGCTGCGTTCATCGGTGTGAATGAATTCCCAATGGTGGCAGGTGGCAGCGTTTAGAGTAGCCTCTGCCACCAGGATGAATGTGTGTGTGAAAGGGTGAATGAGTGCAGTCTGTAGTGTGAAGAGCTTTGAGTG
Source organism: Centropristis striata (assembly GCF_030273125.1). Taxonomy (NCBI): domain Eukaryota; kingdom Metazoa; phylum Chordata; class Actinopteri; order Perciformes; family Serranidae; genus Centropristis; species Centropristis striata. The sequence goes on from NC_081530.1 coordinate 733,215, forward strand.
GTCGCAAAGCGACTAGAAAATCGATATATAAGTGCAGGTCCATTTACCATTTACCATTGTCAGTATGAAAAAAGGCGATCATGTTATTTGCAGAGTAGAGGTCAGATCTGGATCAGTTCTAGTCTGCGTCCTCCTTCACAGTCTTGAATCTTTGAAGTATGAGGAGCAGTTATCACCCCACTCGGCCCTCTCTCCAGCCAAGGTCAGGCCAACAAGTGATCCCAGTGTGACTTCACACTCAGAGACGTGTCTCATGGAGGCAGATGGAAGGCGTCTTCAAGGACGTGGAAGGGTAATGCTGAGGATCTGGATGTGGACTGTGAAGAGGCCCTGGAGGGCTTCTCAACAACATGCAGGTCTTTCATCTGTGAAGAAGTGTGCTGCATCCCCTTGAGAGCATCAAGTCCTCACACGGTTTTGAAAGATGTCTCTTTTGCTTTTAGCGACACAAGAAAGCTAACTGCTGTTAGACTTAACTGCTGTGAATATTTTCCACTTGGTTTCAAGTAAAGCCAAGAAAAGTTATTGTCCAAACGGTGGAGGAGAGTACAAAGAGAACGGCAGGAAGCAACACAGCTAGAGATGTTCAGGGGAGACGAAGGGACTTTAAAAAAAAGAAGAGTAGGAAGAAAGTGCTTTATATTAGATAAGAGAATTACTGTGGCAGATGCGACCCACTACCAACGAAGGCAAAGGTCACATCCCACTGGAAATTACACTGGCAGACTTCCTGTCTGGCAGCCCGCCCCCTTGCCCAAATTAAAGTTCAGAGAGACTGCAGGCCGAGAGAGCAGAGCGACTCTGACCTCTGACCTCTGACCCCTGGCTCAAACGACACAGACTCCCTTTGAGTGGCGTTCAAGACATCCTGTACTCTCACCTCACGTTCTCTCTCCGTCTCTTTATTATGCACACTGTAATATGCTTATTTTGTGCTCTCCTTCCATCTTGCTTTTATGTTGCAGAACCTGTTTATGAGTTGCCCGTGAGTTGTTTTGTTCAAGTTGTTTTTCTAGATTTTATGGAACAGCAAATTCAAATATTTCAAAGGGAGGAATGTTAGGCTACAGCTGGAGACAAAAGGGTGCACAAAAGCTAGACCTTGTTTATTGCTGCTGCATTGAAATGCCATCCTTTCTTCTTATTCTCCATTCATCCTGCCTTTCTGTTTTGTTTTTATGCTATTTCTCCCATCTTGATTTTTTCCTCCATTATCATCATAGTTTATGTTGGGGAATGTTTTGCTGTCAGACAATAAAAGTGACCGGCTGCATCGCATTTACTCCACCATTTCCTCATATGATATTCAGCACATGCCATTTTACCATACGCTATTTGGAAAATAGTTCCATCCAAACAGCACGTCCTCCTGTGAGTCAGGCCGTTATTAGTCCTCTTGGCCCTGTGGGAGCTCTGCCTCTTCCCATTGGCAGTCCATGAGTTGAGGTCTTCAGTTGATTGCTATCACTTTGATTGGTTCATTTACCCCATAATGAAAGCCCATCTCAGATGGACAGCTTAACTATGCTCATAAAGGCCCATTGGCACCTTTGTGTGTGCACGTGCACACACAGTTGCACATACACACAGCCAATTGATAGGTTCATGAAGCGCTTCACTGGGCAGAGGCTGGGACTGTTCTTCACTGATTTTCAAAGTGACAAACTCCCTCTTTCCCTCCCCGGGTCTCTCTTTCTCTCACAAACACACACATACATCTGAACATACAAGCTGGCAACGACTTCATATTTCAAATACACCACTGCGGGTACATGCACATGGTTTTGCTCCGTTAACTTTTCATTACTTGCGTTACAAGGCAAACAACATGAGCTCTACTCTAATATTGTGTAGAAGGCTGACTTCCTTATTTGCACCTTTTACTGTGACTGTGTTGAGTTTCAAAATATCACCAGTGAACCAGAAATTATACAAACAAACTTGCAGATTAGAAAATAGGATGATTAGTTCTGACGAGACGAGATGAGAAGATGAATACAGAGCTGCAGCCAGGGCTGAATGACCTAGCTTAGCTTCAAATGTAGAGGCAGGAGCAGCTAACCTCAAACCTAGCCTAACTGTCTCCAAAGTTAGAAAATACCATTGTTCCATGTTTTTATTTTATTATTAGAAAGAAGGTATTTCTTTATAAATACTGTGAAAATATCAAAACCATCAGTCCACGGAGAAATGTACACAGCCCATATTGATAAACCGCCCCTTTAAATCAGCTTGCTGGAGTGTGAATTTGTGATGTCACAACTATACTGTAGATAGGTAGAACGTGCTGCTACAGTGTTGTTACAGTCATTCCCCGGCTGCAATGATGGTGCAAAGATGCCAAGAGTGCAGATGCGGAAGACCCAGAAACACTGACAAATCAGAGTAAACTAGACGTTTTCAGGAGAGGGATTTAAAGAGACAGGCACTAAAATGGAGTGTTTCAGACAGATTGTGAATGCAGGTATATTCAGACAGACAGTATGGGAAAAATGTTGTGTATTCTGAACATTAAAGCATGTAAACATGTTCTACTAGGAACCCAAAATATGTATGAACATTATAATATGAAACTGAAAGAGAGCATAATAGGTCCCCTTTAATCTGTACACAAATTAAATTTTGGCATTTGGCAACCACATAATGACAGAACAAGACTGGAGGACGTCCCTGTGCTCAGCTTTTGTTCACCAAGAAATAATTATAGCATGTAAATCTGTAAAAAAACAACAACTTTTCATGTTTTCAGTTCCCAGACTAGATCCAGTGTTAGCTGTGTGTGAATTAGTTATCTTTGGAGGTGTAGGTGGGCTCGTTTTATAACTTTAGACGTGAGTCTACTTTACCACTGCTTTCAATTTAGCTTAGCGAAGCTAATAACTTTCTGGCTCCACACGTAACAAACAAATAGGCCGTGCTATTGATCTTCTCATTTACCCCTTGGCAACGAAGCAGTGTTAATTCCCAATTAGCTATTTTTATAAGAATCAACAAATTAACCACTTTGGAATGAAAAGAGTAAACACTTAAAGGTGAATTAAAGACATTTAGAATAGTGATTTAAGTGAACTGACATTTTCAATGTAGCATTTCAGTCAGTTATTTTTTGAAGCTTAAGCGCATTACCCTCTCAGTTTATTCAGCTGCTTTCATCTCTGAACTTTTCTGTGCTGTGTACAAAAGTTGCAAACGCACAGAAGAAAAAAAAAAAAAAAAACTAAAAGAAATGAAAAGAGTAACTCACACGGAACTTTTTAGATGGAGCTTTCAATCTTTGATTAAAACCATAAATTATGGCTTTGCATCAACTCCAAGCATATCTTTTCCTGACAAATGGCGTATTAAAGTTCACAGCTGCTGACTGGTGGCTCGCCATTTTGCCAGATTACAGCTGACCACCAATCATTTAGATGTTCAGCGAGCGAAAGAGTGACGAAAAGTCTGTTCATGGGAAATTAGAGTTTTGTGATTGAGTGCTTTTGTGGTATTAATCATCCTTTGGCGTAGGAGTGCCACCCCATCACACACTGATTTACCATTTACCCACAATACACTGACTTTCTCATTTGCATGCCTTTGCAGACACTGTCCAATTAGGATCCATCACACTCTCAGGCTTTCTCATGCTGACTTTGATCTGTTTTTTTGCCTCCTCACAGTCTCACAATTGCTTTTTTCCCCTCCACTGTCGAGATCTTTTTGTCTCTTCCTCTCTTGCTCCTCGTCTATCTTGCATAGCTATCTCTCTTCCTGAGTATTACCTCTTAGGCAGCAGGCAGACAGATTTTGGATGAGTCACCCAGTCGGTCTGATACCATCAGCCCCCTCTGTCTCTTCCTCTCTGCTCTCTGTGCTGATGTTCCTCCGTCGCTTCTCTCAGCCTGAAAGGGCAAAGGAGGGAGTGGCGTCTCTCAACATGAACTCTTCCCCTCTTACTTTTTCCTCTCTGCTTCCTTTCGCCCTGCCTCACTTGAGACAAAGTGACATTTACAGAGGGACGCCGCGTCTCCTTGGGAGCCCCGGCTTCTTTTTGGTGAAAGAACACTGAAGGGAGTGGTGGAAGGAAGGAGAGGAGTTGTAAAGAAGGGCTGTTGAAAAGGGAGGAAAAGTTGAAAAGCGGGTTGGAGAATGGCAAACATGAGAGGGCTGTGTCTGGAGGAGAACACTGGAAAGAAAGTCATTTTCTGCAGAGAGTGTGGCCACGGTGACTGAAATAATTCCAATCAAGCTAATTGCATGTTGGAGCAATAAACGGGGTTTTAAAAACGAGGCCTCTGCTGAGTAAAAGGTGAGCTACGAGCTGCTAAAAAGCCAAACAAATTGATGCAAATGGTGTCTTCACCCACACAGAGTGTAAAAGCAGGATCGTGCACCTGAATAGGTGGTTTGTTTGGAAGTCAGAGGCGTAATAAGTCTGAGCGTGAAAATTGTAGCTGTCATATCAGGCGCTGCAATTAACTAACTTTTTCTATTTTGATGTAGTCAACAGAGCATTTTGTCAGCGACAGCTCCGGAGTAGATGTAAATAAGCTGAGACTGCAGCTTGATGAGACAGGTGGAATATATGCCTGTTTGCTTCCAGATGTGTTTTATTTCTATCACATTACTTACATACTTATCAGTGCAGGTTATATGGAATCAGTCACAAATGTTAACAAATCTATAATTCAATCAGATTAGCATGCTAAACCATGAGATGGTTTAAAACTGAACATTTGGTTTTATGGTTAAATTTCCTCTATTTTTCACTCAAACAACATACAGCTAGATTTGTTATATTCCTGTTGATTTAAAAACAAAAATATTATTTCCTCAAAGACCTATTTATCTGCCAATATGATGAAAAGAAATCCTGTAATGCATTGTCATGAGAATCAGTATTATTAATTAACACCTCAAAATAGGTTCTTATGAGTTTTACATCCTATTATTATTTTTTGAGATGCTATGTCAATATTTCAAGATATTAAGTCATTATATTCCAAATGTTTCTCATTATTTTTGACATACTAAGTTGTTATTTTGAGATTCTAAGTCATCATTGATAAAACATTTCATTATCTTGAGATACTCAGTAATTATTTGCCCTACTAAGTCAATATTGTGAGATATTAAGACATTATTATCGAGTAACTTTCAGATAGTAAGTCTTTATTTCAAGATATCATTATTTTCAGAGATGTTGTCATTATTTCAGATATATATTTTCAAATACTGAATTACTATTAAAGAGTAGAGAAAGTTTCTGATTATTATGACTTACAGGATCTGTCGTTTTTCATCACAAGGCTAAATTTAATTTGCATCTTGTTTTTTACTTTTACTGGTGGACATGGGCTGCCATAGTTTAGAACGTCTTCATATATGTACACTGCAAAAAAAGAAAAGTTGGGTGAACTCAAAATTTCAAGGCAACAAACTTCGATAAAATTTTAAGTTGAACAATTAAACTAAATATTTTAAGTTTTGTTTTTGAGTTTGCTCAACTCTGAATTCAGATTTTTGTCAACTCAACTGTAAGTTGTACTAACTTACTAAAGTGCTGAATTGGCAAAATTGTAACGCCGCTATGAAATGTCAGCTAATGTTGCGACCACAATGTTGAGTTAGCATTGATACGCTAATGGCTACTCTTGTAGCTGTAACAAGCAGCGCCGCTAGCATCAGTTAGCCGCTAGCCGCTAGCATCAGTTAGCCGCTAGCTTTCACTAATGACAGAATTTCACCTCTTTTCCCAACAAAGGAATAAGAGTTATCAGAACTATTGTCCCTTGTTGTGAACCCCAACTTAAAGATATAAGTAACAACAACTCACCAACTTGTTTTTGAGCAGACAACTGGCTTCCTTTGTTGTGCTAACTTACATTATTGCCCTAAATGTCAATAATTTATATTTCCAAGTTTTACCAACTGAAATCACAGTTTTAGGCAAAAAATACAAGTTGGCTTTTTTGCAGTGTATATATATATAGTGGCAAATATAAATACATTTCCAAACATCTTCAGCTTTACTTATGCAAAAACCTTCAAGCACCTAACTACGGCTATATTGAATATATTAAGGGATAGATGGATTTATCTTTGATTTTGAGTTTTAGACAAACTCTGATGTATATTTGAATGTTGCTGTGTTTCAGAGACGGAGTCGGAGTCAGAGTCTCCGATGTATTATGTGATCGGAGCCATCCTGTACAGGACGCTGGGTGTCATCCTACCTGCACCAAAGTGAGTATTCTCATGTGATCTGTCTAATTATTCTTAGTTTTTAAAGCATTTCTCACCTTCCACTCCTTCCCTTGTCCTTTTATTTACCTTTCGGCGTCTCCTTTTGTCAATACTTTCTCTGACAACTTTTCATCTCCTTTATATTTGCCTTTTTTTTTTCTTAGTCTCCCTTCTCACTCCCTTTCTATTTCTGTGTCCTTTCTTCTGTCTCTTCTTCTCACCACCTAATTCCAACCTCCACTTCTACATCTGTTTTCTCTCTCGTTGCTTCTCTCCTCTCGTTGTGTCTGCCTAGTTATCAGACAAATGTCTTGCATCTCCAGAAAAAAAAAGTACATTTCCCTAGATGTTTTCTTTTGCATCGTCAATGTATTTTTGGAAGTGTACACTGTCTTTTTTTTTTTTTTTTTGAAAGGGGGCGGGCCTAATGGCTCCTGAAACTTGTACAGAACTTGCAAAAATAGAAGTTAGAGGGAATCAGGGGGTTGTCAGAAGGCCAGTGTGGCATGGTGTTTGTGCTGGCCCTGGGCCCTTTAATCCAGGTCAGTGCTCTTGGTTGTGGATGAGCTGGATCTGTTAAAACCCTTTTCTCCCTGTAGCTCTGCTGAATACTAATAGGTCCAGTGGTCCGTTTTGTACTCTGGTGCTGGCTCTCTCTTCCTTTTTCATTAGATTTTTACATCTGCTTTTTTAAGAGGATATATTTACGTATTTATTTTTGCAAACACACTCAAAAAAACCCCATCAAAAGCCCTACTGGGTACTGGCTTTCTGTTTTCTGTGTGTGTTTGGATGCATTCATGTGTTTGTGTGTTTGACAAACGGCATAAGAAATCAACTCACGAGCATATGTTTTTTCTCTTGTCGTTCAAAATCAGACAATTGAAGCTTGAATTTGCAGTACAGTTCTTAAAGAAATAACAGTGTTGTTGTGTGTGGCTGTGCGTGTCTTTGCAGCGCCCCTGCGGTGATCAACTCAAAGATCCTGACAGTGACAGTACGGCCGGAACCGCAACCCAGCAAGCCCATGGTGGTGGTGGAGCTGTCACCGCTTCTTAATGTAAGGGCTTTTTTATCTCTCATTGTCCCCAGCGATGTGAGCCACACTGTTGTGTGTTTTCATCCAGTACAAAATATGAAAAGTGTTTGTGAGGGTGGAGAACATTACCGTATTTTCCGGACTATAAGTCGCAGTTTTTTTCATAGTTTTGCCGGGGGTGCGACTTATACTCTGGAGCGACTTATGTGTGAAATTATTAACACATTATTACCGGTATATCATTTCACATGTTATTTTCACACTAAACCGCCAGAGGGCGCTCTAGGCCGAGTATGAGGATGAGTCTGACGTAAGCGACGTAGAAGAAGAAGAAGCGCCGCATCTTCTACCTCCGGAGTTAGCGGAGTTGTTTAAAAGTGACACCGAGGATGAAGATTTCATTGGATTTGAGTTATTTGGAGTGACACGGATGGTTTGGTAAACTTCTTAGCATGTTATTTATGCTATAGTTATCTGAATAACTCTTAATATGTTATGTTAACATACCAGGCACGTTCTCAGTTGTGTCATGTAACGTAAGCATACCGTACAATTATTCAGCCTGTTGTTGCCTCTATTCTATTTTTATTTTAAATTAGCTTTCAAGATGACATGTCTGTTCTTGGTGTTGGATTTTATCAAATAAATTTCCCCCAAAAATGCGACTTATACTCCAGTGCGACTTATATATGTTTTTTCCTTCTTTATTATGCATTTTATGGCTGGTGCGACTTGTACTCCGGAGCGACTTATAGTCCGGAAAATACGGTACATGTGTGTGTAACTTCTACATACCAGAAAACTACTAATCAACATGTTACATGCAACAAAAATAGAAATTAAATGTAAATGATTCCATGTGAGGAACTTTGAGATGCAACGGTTTGCATTTTTTATTATCTACTTGTATACCGAGCGAGCTTTGGCCAAGAAAAATAAATGTGTTCACGGCTTTAAAGGATTCCTTTTCTCCCTGCTGACCCATGTTTTCCGAGTTCAGATGAAAGAGAAAGTGCTGCATGCTATAAAGCGCCATAGAGCTCGTTGAATTGCCTGAATAAATGCAGACCTTTTTGACTTCCTTATATCGCGGCGTCTCCTGGTGCCTATTCAGTTTATATTACAGTGGAGTGTGTTATTATAAACGACTCGTGGGGTGTCTTCAGTGGAAAAGGACTAAGTGCAAGTTTAATGAGAGGCTCTCTTCACGACCTCAATAAGATGTGGGTTTCATTAGCCATTCTTCTGTGCAAAGGTGGGCACGGTTTTGAAAATAATGTTGAATATTTAATGGTTCTCTCCAGACAACACAAACACACACATATAGATATATATATATCACACACACACACACACACACACACACACACTAACTAAACTCTTCCAATGAAATCAGTCTCTTGCTGTGTCAACCAGGACCTGAGGGTCAAAATGATTGCAGAGTGTTTCATTATGAAGACTTTGTATTCATTCTCCATCCCCCGCCACTCTATCTCTATCCTACTTTAAACCACTGATTCATTACTTAATTATGGCAATTCCTTTATATGCCTCTATCTTTTATCTTCCTTTTATTCTGCTTTTTAACACTTTTGGCAAAGCAGATATACTGCAGGTTGCACACTCTCTGTGTGGAGGATGATGTCTTAATGCTGATCCAAGCATGCTGCTCTGGACGGCTAACCGGAGGCTCCCGCTGAGAACAGACACACGGTGCAGAACAGGCCTGGATACCTGAGACAAGTGTTTATTATCCTGGCTAATGGGAGACTCTGACTATTAAGCATTACACTTCTCTGCATTTTGGAGAGTTAAAAGAGAAGAAAAGGCATGGTAAAAGGCTGAGATATTCAGACTTCCAGTGCCTTTGCATGGGGCAAGACCATAAATGCTCTATCATATATTTCCCATAATGCAATCGAGTACAGCAGTGGTGATAAAACCCTTTTTCAAATCAAATCAAATCAAATCAAATAGTCTTTATTGTCATTATATAGTTCACTATACAACGGAATTGAAAGTGCCACTGCATAAGGTGCATAGTTATGACAATCATAACACAAAACAACATGAGTAAGAAAACATTTAAAAAATAAACAAGAACAAGGACATGTGATGTAATAAATAAGTATAAAAATAAATAAATGGCTACTTAAAAAGCTATAATTTATACATGAGGTAAATTGAGTGTTTTGCACATATCAATTGTATTGCACATATCACGTGATACAAGTGATTTTTTGTGTGATGGACCCCCAAATTGATACATTATACATTAGGTCATGCAACCCCATTTATAAGATTTCGCTTCATTGAAATTACACTGTTGCCCATAATTTTGTTTTCAGACACAATCCTGATTATTCCTGTTTAAATACATCAATAATCACGTCTGACCAGGTGTAATAACTTCATTATGTATATAAATAAAATAAAAATAAAAAATATTCCAACTTTATGAGTGTATTTATGATGATTAAGATCATAATTATATGGTATAGGAGATAACTGTGGAGGGAGTGAAACCTATGATTAGTTTCTCCTAAGACTCACTACGATAGTGAATTAAATGGTGAAAATAAACTCATTTTTCTGGGGACCTCCCAAAAGTCCCTCAAGGACCCTTGGAGGTCCCCAGAACCCTGGTTGAGAACCACTGGTGTAGAGTTAAGCTCCCTGGTAAAAGTAATCTTTAATAGTCCATGTCCCAATATTATAAAATAGGCTTTGTATGAAAAAAAAGGAAAAGGAAAAAGGGAAAAACGTCTCAAGTCCAGGGAATAAGATCAGCTCCACCCTTGAAGAGGAATAATTGACTAAAGAGAGGTAGAAAATTAATTAGCGCTACATTTGAAAAATTAATAAATCTCTGCAATATAACAGAAATGAAATGGCATTGCAGAGGATACAAGTGATTAGCATAATATTCATTTGGTTTCATTTGAAATTCAACCATTGCTCATATCCATAATTGCTACTTGAAAATAATTAGGGTTTTAGCAACTTCTTAAAGCAAAATAAAAGGCAAGAAACAATGCGTTTGTATATATATATATATATATATATACATATCTGTAGTATTGCACTGAACGACTAGAATGATTAAAGCTATTTTTCATTTTGGCAAATACACTTATTAGCTTTTTTTGCAGGGAGTTAAAGTATCAGTGAGTAGGATTTAGGGGGATCTGTTTGCAGAAATGGGATATAATATTCATAATTATGCTTTCATTAGTGTATGATCACAGGAAACTAAGAACCGGTGTGATTTCATTGTTTAGTATGAGCCCTTTAATCTGCATAGGGAACAGGTCCTCAACCATAGAGTCTTCCAAGTCGCACCCCCATGAACCGACCATAGCCCAGAACACACAAACCAAACCCTGGCTCTTGAGAGAGATTCTCATTTTCTTTTTTTTTATGTTACTTGAAGCCCACTGTAGTTCTCCCACATGCTTGGAAGGTGAGGGGCCGGGGGGGGGGGGTGTATTCAGTTGGTTGCAACCTGCAACCACACTGCCAGATGTCACTAAATAGAACACACTGCTTCTTTGAGCTTTGTAATGGACAATTGTTACTCAAAATAAACAGCTAGTGTGTCTTTTACTCCCGCAGAACCTGAACCTGCAAGCTACCTACTACAAGTATTGTTTTTTTGCACCAGCAGGGAAAAAACTGTGTTTTTGCAACCTGCTTTCAGTCTTTATGCTAAGCTAAACTAACTGGTTGCGAGCTAAAGAGCTAAAGGTTTTCTTCAGACACAACCAACTAGCTACTGCAACTGTTCCCCGTGTGTTTTCAGTCTTTATGCTAAGCTAAACTAACTGGCTGCTGACAAGCAACTCTAAATGTTATCCTCAGACAATGCCAGCTAGCTAGCAGATCGCTAGCTAACAGCCAGCTAACTACTGTCACTGTTCCCCCTGTTTTCAGTCTATTGCCAAGCTAAGCTGGCTTCTGGCTGTAGTTTCTTATTAAATGGACAGATTTTTATACTTAAAAACTTACCAATTTACTAAGATACAAACAAACTTTATGGCAAAAACACAGCTAATCTAGTTACATTACATTTAGTAAAATTACTTACCGATATACACAGTACGTGCAAAGTTTATTTTACCTCCAACATAGTGTTAACCTGTGTTCATCATGGCACAGCTTGGCTTCATTAGGCAGAAAATGCTGAGCTACTGCTGTATAGGAACCAGAGAAGGCCTAGAAGTGAAGAGAGAGCAGTCTGTCTGGTCTTCAGCTGCAGTAGATGATGACCTGGTAGAACCACCCAGCTTCTGAAGCCGTGGCAACAGCTGCCTCGGGCTTCTCTCTCAGTGGGGCGTAGGGGTCTATGTGAACGGGCATATCTTCACTGAGAGGACATCTGCTCCAGTCAGACTCCTCACATATTTCCTGTTGTCAAAGTGTGTTGTTATGGAGGCTAAGAAGCAGGAGGCCAGAATGCTCCTGTCTCCTGGTGGAGCTCCACCTCCTCCTACAGCTATCCTCCATTATAAAGGCAGCTCTGGTTAGCTTTACCGACATTTGGCCTTTCACAAGCCTTTCTGGTAAATTCACTGTAATCTAGTTAACTTCCATCAGTCAAAAAGCATCATCCATGTTGCTCCATTTCATTTTCCAGATCTATAAACTGTGATATGAAGTGGAAAGCTTTTAGGTCTACCCTGCACCACGATGGCCTGTTCACAGCCGATAGGCATTACCGCCAAATGGCTGCCACATGTGGTTGTGAATACTTGAAGAAAATGGCTGTTCCTTTAGAGAGAAAAGGACAGAGCTGTTAAGGTAGATGCCATTATTAGCATCCACAAATACAGCTGTTTGAGTCAGACACTGGAGAGGCATCAGTGGAGCCGACGCTGGCGTTATGCAACGTATCAGAGCTAACGAGGAGGCAGACATGGTGGGAGTAACCATGTCACTCCCTCTGCAGCGTACAGTCGGCCATGATGCACGCTGATTGATAGTTGAACGTTACCAGCGCCCCGCCACGCTAATGCACGCCCAGGGACATCTAACGCCAGTGACGGCGACGGTCTGTGTGTGAGGCAGAACAAAGCTCTGTCATCCATCAATCTGTGCCACCTGGCCTCTGATCCTGGGTATATAAACCTTGCATCATCCCGTCCTCTCAAGTCCAGCCATGCAGAGTCCCCAGGATCCACTGATTCATGGGCGATCATTTCTACACTGCTCAGTGAAGGAGGGGTGACCTTGCCTTTAGAGGAATAAATCCTCGCAGTGCAGACTTGAACGTGCATCACCTTCTTTCCCCTTTATGCTCATTTAAAACACTTGATATTCAGAAAACCTTCAGTTTGCTCTTCACTCAACAAGAGGTATTTTCTTCAAAGTTTTCTCAGGCTGGCATGAGTCTGCTTACATTAGAGATCATCCTTTAAATACTGGACAGCACAGTGGCTGCTATAATCCCCTTCTCCATAAGGGGGAGCTCAAAGGCAAAGGGCTTAATGCAGGAAGGACCAACAGACGAGTACAGAGAGAGTTTTCCTCATTTTCCTCTGCATCAGGGGAAGAACTGCGTCTCAGTTGTGGTATCACTTGTAATTACCCAAGAGGCCTGATCAGTCTTACTCTACAGGACCCAGAGAGTGTACAGGCCATTGGTTTCCCTCACACTGTTTAATACTCCTGATTCAGAAATGAATGTACAAAAAGGAATCCTGAATCCACAGCAGACGCCCACAAAGTTCACCTTGAACCAATCCGATCCTTAACACATTAGGCGCGCAGGTTGAAAGGGCACAGACAATTCTTTAATAGCAATCAATGGGCAGATGGCTGAGGATCACTGGTGAAACAAGTTGTGATGAGTCAGTTAAAGCTATTGATCCTGTGATTGATTCACTGATTGAGTCATAGGGAGTCTTCCTCCTTCACCACGCACCACTGAGCTGTGATTACCACATGATGCACCTGCCTTTTGACCCCAACGATTGGCTTTTGGCTCCAGCGAGTCATTGGATTAGGAGTAAATCACCAGAGTTTAGACCGCTTTGAAGGGTTGTGTAACTTTATTTTTATGTCGTTTTTAAGTGTTTTTAACCAGCTCAAGGAATACACATGAGCATGGTTAGATATTCAGACTGTATTAAAGGGACCGTTCACCCCCAAATCCAAAATATTGTTTTTGTGTGAGTTGTCAGAGTGTTAGATACCGGAAAGAAAATAGATCCAGCGTGAAACTGCTCACAATATCATCTGTGGTTTATCTTGGGTAACCAGGTCATGAATTCTGAAAAGAGGCATTGCTGGTGAGTTTTTCAAATGAATTTTTGAACTACTTTGAGCCCCACAAGTGAAGTATCATCTAGTTCCATTATATTCTAGAGAAGACAGACATCTCTGCAATCAATATTTCTAACACTCCAGCTCTTGTCGAAACAATCTCGATTAATAAAAAGCACTACAGGGAAGAGGAAATATGTTTTTTATTTTTCATTTTGGGGTGAACTGTCCCTTTAAGAACTTGCACACTGAGCTATGTGTGCTACTTCTTCACAATAAGTACTTCGTTACATTTACTGCTTCATATTTACTTTTACTTTGATACTTCCAACTGTGGTTGTACTAAAGTTAATCATTTGAATGCTTTTCCACTCGTGGATGTTTATGACCCCAACTTGCTGTGTATTATTGTTTCTTTGTGTCTTAACATCTCAATTCATTGCTCGGACACCTTTTTCTCTTCCTGCAGCAGCGTCTATTTGCTGCTCCGTCCCCCTCCGACAATGACTCTTTCTCCATCTTTCCCTCCCGTCGTCTGTCTCCATCCTTCTCTTTCATTGTCTGTTTACTTCTCTCCATCGCCCATGCAGCATCACTCTTTCTCCTCCGTCTTCGCTCTGCCTCCCTCTCTCACTCATCCTCTCGACTCGGCAATAACAGCTTATCTTCTCTCCTCCCCCCTTCCTTCTCCCCCCTTCTGTATCTTGCAGGGAACATCAGATCCTCAGTGCGTCGTCTGGGACTATGGCAACCCGTAAGTTCCTCTAAATGACTCTGATGTGTGGTGGCGTGAGTGTACAGTGCAGCATGTGTCTGTCAGCGAGTGTGTTGATGTTTATCTCGTGTGTCTTCATGCCCAGTCAGATTAATTTCATTAATGAACTGAAAACAGTCTAATGAAGTTCCCTGTGTTAGTGTTAATTAAATTAGTCAATGAGAACAAACACCATTCTCTCTGTGTTGCTAAGAGTTCACAAATAACATCACTCACAACGCCTCATTGGAGCAGCTTTTCTCTTTGTTGCAGTCGCCTTTTGCAATGTTTACCTTTATTCACACCATGTTAGAAGTTTAATCCCTAATATGCAGCGTAGCTGAACTCAAACCATCCATTTCTGCCACCAGCGACGTTAAGCCAGGGTGGTTTTTTCACTCCGTTGTCTATGTAGGCCACTGACTCTTTGACATTGATGTATGTGGATTATCTGGTGAACTACATAATGTAAAACAGCACAATTGATCACGCTGTTTTAAGCATTAACCCACATAGTAATTACTCTTTTTTGTCAATAACAAAGTCAAACTTGTTCAGGACCATTAAACCGGCGTTCGGTTCCAGGTCATGGTCTCATCACATTTTCATTATGAGGTCACCATGTTTGAATGGCCCATATCTTCTCCCCATTCACCACAAAGTTAGATGTAAAGTTATTTTTTAAAGGAATTTAAGTTGGCTAAGGTCTGTATTAGAGGAAGGGCATCTGAAGCACCACATTCAGACTATTATGGGTATGAATAATCATGGTTGTGATATGACAAAACTTGAAACATCTTCAGTCAGCATTGACATTTTCATTGTGCAGTCCAAATGAAGCTTCATAAGGTGTGTTTGTTGAGGGCTCTCTTTTAAATGGTAAATGGATCTGCACTTGTATTTCACTTTTCTAGTCGCTTTACGACCACTCAAAGCTCTTTATACTACAGACTGACTCATTCACCCATTCACCCACACATTCATACTGGTGGCAGAGGCGATTTTGAGTGGGGATCAAGAAAAAACTGTCAAGCTCACAATGACAAGCTAGCTTTTATTAGAAAAGGGATCAAATAATGGCAATTCAGTGTGCTTTCAATGCTTTGTTGAACAGAGAGCTTCATTGTGAAGCTTAATGAAGCTTCATTTGGCCATCACTGACTTTTCAGTGTTTCAGTGATTAAATAGTAACATAAAAATGTTTCCTGGAAAGCATATTTTTAGCACTTTTAAGTAAAAGATAATGTGCAGCAAACTTGTTATTAAAATAAATCCTGGTGTCTTGAATGACCCACCTGCTGTACGCTAATTATATCTTTAGACATCATTTTATTGATTTAAAAGTGATTTATTTTATCTTGCTCTCGCTCAAAAAAAATTGCCTGTTGCCTGCATCCACAGCAATGATCTTCAGAAACACCACAGACCGTGGAATGCTGTAATTAAAATATCGTCTTTGACTAATGTGTACCTGGAGTGTAAACAGGTTGTGCAGGCCGTGGACATTTTATCGTCACATCTAATAAAAGCTAGCTGGTCATTGTGAGCTTGACAGTTTTTTCTTGATCCCCACTCAAAATCTACTAACTCGCTTGTTCTCGAGCTTTTGAGCGCCTCACATGGCAAGTTCATCAAGTTTGCTCAGCATTGTATATTTCAGGGGTCCCCAAACTTTTTTCAGTGGGGGCCACATCAGCTTTTCTTCCTGTGATGGGGGGCCGGGGTCTATAACAGGAAATGATACGGGCCAAAGTGACCACCAGTGTTATTGTGTAAATATAACGATCATTTGTTGGCCTTGGCGCCACCTGTTGGTTTGCAAAAAGTAATAAAAAGTCTTCACATGTTTATTTGAAGTACCACAGATATTCCTTTTATTTTGTAGGAAATAAAAACACAAGTTGATGCCAGTTAACAATGAGGTGATGTGATTTTGTAACAGGTACAGGTGAAAATAGATTCTGCATTCAGAATACTTCTACTGTAAATAATTCACAACTAAGGTCAGTTTTAGAACGCCTACCTTAATCATTACATGTGGATATTTTATAAATTAATATATAATAAATGCAATTTAAAAAAAACAGGCCATGTTTCGAGGGATTGTTTGGGATAGTTAAGTGGGCCACTCCAATTGCTTTGGCGGGCCGGAAGTGGCCTGCGGGCCGTGGTTTGGGGACCCCTGGTCTATATTAATATTCTGAGGACTTCTCAACGAACACTGGGCTAGCATTATCAACTGAAGAAGGCTATGTGATATGGGTAACTGAACAACTGAGTAAGTGGACCTTGAGTGGAGATTGTCCAGTCCTAACATTGTTTTCTTGATTAAAGAAGCCATCCTGGTGGCATTACGTTTCCTCCAGATTGTATTTGCTACCACGGTTTAGTTGTGAACATCATTTTTAAGAGCCGCATTTGACGGATGAGTCTTCGACAGAGCAAATGGCTTTCACAAGAATTGAATTTGTCATCACAGTTGGCCTCCCTGTCCACTGCGACAACAAGATGGATGACAGAAAAATTCCGGTCAGCTCAGCTTCCCCCTGGAGATCACATTATAGTTTATCCAGTCCTAGAGGGGGACTCTCCAGTGGCTGAGGCACACAATGGGAGAAGACATTGTGTAACTTATCAAACTACTCCTCTCCATCAAGGTAGGAGAGGAACAAAGCTCAGCAAAGTCAATTAACTAGCCGGCAGATTACAGCTGCAATCAAATTAAATTTGCAGACGTTACGAGGGCAGAGAGCCAAACAGAATATAAAGTGGCGAGGTGGCGGCGATGTCTATCAACCAAACGTACTCAAACTGGGAAGGAATGTGGAAAACATCCAAATGTGTTTGCCAGGGATTAGGTAATATGTTTGCAGACAGAGAACAGGCAGTAGGGAGCACACACAGATGCTTAGAAGCTCTCAAGCTGACCAAGACCCAGTTAAAGAGACACACACCCAAACCAAGAAACAAAACTAGAATATTCTCATTACGGATTCCGTCTAAAGCAGCCAGGAGCATCACTGAGCGACGGATCTGTCTATTTTTATCACTCATGTCAGCTATCGCCACTCTCCTTAAACTGACTGGATATTCATGATAACCATGGGTTGTTTACATTCTGAGCTAATGCACAGACTTGACCGCCTCAGTGTAAACAGCCTGAGGTCATCACAACATGCTGTTTGGTGCACAGATGCTGTCGGAGAGGGTGCGAAGCTGTGAAGCGAAGCCAACTGGTGCGATTCAATTAAAATCTGATGGCCGCATATGGGATTTAACATTGATACATGGGAGTATGTGCATCAAGGGTACATATGCGCGTACGAGGACATAACAGGACACCGAGCTAGCGTCGGTATTTCAATCCTGGTCTGTTTGCTGGGCCTGGCAGCAGATCTGGGCTGGAGCTGGGCAGGGCGTGCAGCCGATACGCTGCAGAGAACATGTTGTACAAAGCAGCCGTTTGTTTGCTGGAGGATATCACCTCTCTCAACCTGGCTGTCTCTCTAACGCAGCCACAGGCTTTGAGGTTGAGCGCGAGGCAGACGAGGGGTGGAGAATGTATAGATAGCGATGCGGAGGAAGGGCAAACACGGCAGCAGCCGAGCCAGACGGCAGGTGAGGAGAAGTTCAGCTCGGAGACGGGGAAGTAACTTTTAATCAATGACCTGTATATGGAGACTATATTTGGTTCAGCAAACAGATGCACCCACATTCAGATCAGCCGCGTGCATAGCCATCTCCCTTAATTGTTGCCGTGCACACATGGGTAATGTATACTCACTTGGAGATCAGAAGCTCAGATCTCTAAAGCTCACTGTCATCCCACACAGTTTTCTGTGTCTGTGTCTTTCAGCACTGGTGGTCTATTTAGAAATCTGCAAGCAATTTCAGTGGTAGCTCTTTCCCATTTGCGCTCTCTCTCAGCTGGCTAAGTTGGCCAACAGTTTGTGGCACTCACAGTTCATCTCAGTATTTATGTGTGAGTGTTTATTTATTTATTTTGCCCCTAACAGGCCCATATGTCGGCACCATCTGCCCACCCAAATCGTTGCGCTCGCCATCCCTCCCTGTCTCCCCCATGTCTCCTACTCTCATTCACTCGCCTCGCCGGCTCAAACAGATACTGTTATGTTTAGCTCTAATAAAAGTTTTACAAGGTTCCAAACTGGGGAGATGTGGAGGCAAAGGAGGCGATTAAGAGTAGAGAAGGACATGAAGCCATTTTTTCTGTCTTTAAATCATCGCTGGGTTATTTCTCCTAACTTTCTTTCATTTCTTTGCTTCCAACTCCTGATGTTCTGCTTCTCTCTGCTGTGCTAGCTGACCTTGCCTCTGGCGTCTCCATGCTTTGACCCTCTCTCTGCCTCCATATGGGATATCTGGCTAACATACACACTCACAGCATAGTGCAGCACTTATCTTATATCTGCTGCATTACAGATTGGCTCCGTTTGATACTATACCAGCTATACTGACTCTATAGCTGCTGCTTTTTTAATTAGAATAAACTTCCTTTCTGCTGCCATTTATAAAATATACATCACAGCACTCACATATTTATTCATGCATCATATATTTCATGTTTTATTTCTACTAAGCAACATACTTTCACACAAATGACAAACGCATTATCGACTGCGAACTGAGCAACCGCATTTTAAAGCGTGATTAAAAAATATGACCCAGTAGTTAGAGATGACTGCAATATACTCTTTAAATGGATGGATGACAGTAAGCTGGTGAAGGGTTGAGGGTCACTTAATCCCATTTCTAATCCCCAGTGGTCTTCAGCTTGATCGGGGATCAGTGGTTAAAGAGCCAGCACCCCCGCCACCCATCACTGCCACGCAGTAATAATGGCCTGGTGTGCAGCGCAAGTAGCTCTAACATCCTCAATCTGACACGCTAGATGGAGGCTCGCTTTGGGCTCGCACTGATCTGGCTCCGCTATCAGCTTTGGCACAGGCAGGTCCCAACCTTAAATGAAGTAAAAAGTCATATTCTGCACACTGCCAAAAACGAGCTGGACACAGATCTGGACAAAATGTAATCACATTTATTTTACAAAAAGGCACAGCAGCAAGTTCTGACCTCAGCCAAGTGTATGACACTTTTTCATTCTCGCTGCACTGTTACTGCCATTTATATGCCGTTGATTAAACCTCCTGAGGAACAAACAAGCCAGAGAATTAATAAAGAGAGTGTAATGCATAATACAGTTTGTGTGGCCCGTTTAAAGGGACAGCTCAACCCAAAATCCAAAATACATATATTTCCTCCTACCTATTGTTCTATTTATGAATCTAGATTGTTCTGGTGTGAGTTGTTGAACTCGACAGTAGTATCTCTTTCTATAAATCATGACCCGGTTACTAAAAGTAACACAGATCTTGGTTTTTCTTTCTAACGAACTACACGTTACCATGAAGAAGGAATACACCATAGCTAGCTGATGTTACAGCTTAGCAGAGAGGCACAATGATGTGGCTGGTGAGTGTAGTTCAGTAGAAAGAAAATAGTTCCTCTGTGAAACTTAATTGTGGAATATTTATAATAATTTTTGAGTAAACGGGTAAGAAAAAAGAAATGCCGTTGAGTTTTCTAAATGTGTATTTTGGCACAATCTCTAATAACCAGACATCTTTACGGCTGGTATAGCCAACACTCACAAAAAAATGTAGATTGGCAAATAGCACTACAGGCAAAAGGAAACAGACTGAACAAAAACATTAACATAGGGCTTTTGTACATGCAGCAAAATACAACTCATAGTTACCTTTTAGAAATGATTGTAATGATTGTCCTGTACAAACAACTTTTTGCGTAACTTACGTTGTTTATATAACTTACGTTGTTTGTATAACTTACATAACTCCCATGGGTTACGGTTTGTGAATCACATCTTTTTTACATAACTTCTGTGGCTCATGTCACCTCGTTACTACTTCACTTCCAGCATTTACGTACATTTATTTACTTTTCAAACTGTCTTTTATAACGGCTAACCAGGAGGTTTTTTGCCCTAAACCTAGTCATTGGTTTTGTCACATAAATGAACAGAAACGGCAGCCTTTTTTACAACCGCAAACCGTTCGTGTTTGTATAATCGGTCCTGTGAGCTGCAAAACACTCCTATGTGGTGTTATGGCTGGTATTGACAAACGGTCTCTTCTGTCATTTAGGTTGGAGATCTTGTTGGAGGAAAATATGTATTTTAGGTGAACTGACCCTTTAACACTTCACTTTGAAAGTCTTCTCCTTGTCTCGAGTACTGCATCAGTTTAACATTACTGTCACCAAGTCACGATGGACAGTTTTTAAAAATGAATTAAAATCAATGAACCAGTGATATTGCTTTCTTATTTGGCACATTCTTCTCCCTTGTCACAACCCTGGCACTTTCAATGCAACCAGATTTAGACATGTTATGGTGGTTGAAGCCTCCTGCAGAGATAAAGAGCAGGCTACAGACTAGTTTGTCTACATTCATGTGGGTTCTGCAGACAGTAGATCACAACACGGACATGATGCTATAATTAGGAGAGGTCTGCATAGAGTGGTCATTGCTGAGTTAAAATATTAAAATTTGTGTTGTCCTTTGCAACAAAATCAAACGAGCTATTACATCACTCCCACACACAGGGAGGAAACACAGGCCACCTGGACAACAAGACACTAGTGATTCTGTTGCAACAACACCTGGAATTATATGATCAGAGCTTAAAATCCTCATTGCAAGAAGCTGCTTTATTACCAGAGTAATTACATGAGAAAAGAGACACAAAGCAACGTGTCATCATGTGTGTTACTGCCATTCTGTTGGACAGTGTGTGTGTTTTTCCTGTGCCATCTGAAAGGTTTTGCCCGTCTGCTGTCCGTCTTAATCCATGTGAATACAGCATTAGCCCTGTAATAGACCTGTTCTTGGTTTATCCCATCTCACTGACCCAGTGCATTCTGCTATGTACTTCACATCGACCCTTCACAGGTTAAATGGGAATGGAAAATGGATGTATGGTGTAGAGACGATGTCATCCCTGAGGAGACAGCATACACTTTAGTCTAAAGATAGCCCTCCATATGTTTCTGTCTGTACAAGGCGATAGCTGAAGATGTTACAGCCTGCACTAGATATTACAATGTATAATACCAACAGATGGGAAAAAACATGAATTTTGTCACCTCTGTTGTAAAATTGTGAAAAAATGTTGCATTTTCACCCCATTTAAGATTGATGAAATAAGATAAGATAAGATAAGAAATACTTTATTCATCCCAGCAGGGAAATTTAGGTGTTCCAGCAGCCAACACATCACATGTATACATACATATTCCACCTAAACAGAACATGAGCCCACAATACATAGCCTAGTATAGAGGAAGGTGAATGGATGGTCCAGGTTCATTAGTAGCTGTTACTCATAGATAACAGTTACAGCAGGTGTGCAAATATACAGGTGTGTAAATACATAAACAGGTGTGCAAATATACATGTGTAAAAAACATGTGCAAAAATACAGTTTGGTAAATACAGCATAAGCAGCTAAGCTAAAATTAAATAAATATTAAAAAAATATTCTTCTGTCCTTACTAAAAGGGGAGTCATTATAAAGTGCAATTGCCTTATTTTACCAGTATTCTGCATGTATATGTTCCTCATCCCTCCCCGTCGCCACAAACAAACACTTACGCAGGAAGCCACACACACACTAATACACTTAACAGCGTAGCCACCAGCAGGAGAGGGAGGGGGAGGGGGCAGGAGGAGGTGGAGGGCTGATAGGGCTTGCTCCACTTTTCCATCTGACAGAGCAGAAGGGATCAAGACTGTGTCAAACAGCGAGTCAGCACGGCAAGAGGGAGTGGGCCAGTAGGCTTATGAGGCTCTGCCTCCGTTGGGCGTCACAGACGTGGACCAGGATCCAAACCACCACCTCAGTCCTCCGAGAGCGTCTTAGCGTGGTGGCTTCGATCGTCAGCGCTCGTTCTTGTCCAGGACACTCGGCTACTTTTAGAGCTTTAAGTAGCTGTTTCATGTTGCGATCAAGTAGCTAAAATCTGAACTTTAGATAAGATTTCTTTCTGCTGCTGGACTTGGTGGATACGTGTAGGCGGCCTGCTGTTAGGAAAAGTTTTTTAGTTTGGGTGATGAGGTTATGTAGAGCAGGTTAGGATTGTTAGTTGTTTATTTTCTTCTTCATGCTTTATTTTTATTGATTGTGTCACCATGTGACCAGTGGGAGTGGGATGATGCACTCTATCTTACTCCAGAGATAGGGAGAGCCTTTAGAAGTCATGCTGTCTGCCATGGGACAAGATGATGTTTTGCATTAGTCGTGATTAGAAGTTTAGATTAGAATAAAGAAGAAGGCTCTCTGCTGTAAGCTGGAATACATTCACTGCTGGACAGTTTGAGAACCGGTAGGTAAGTAGCTTCTTTACCCCCCTTAAGATGTTTTTTGTGGATGTTTTATAAAGATTCCCTGCATTGCAATTACACTCCTGCAAGATGTTAAACGTTAAAGCCAGGTGCAGTATTTGCCTTATGCTTATCTTGTTTACACACGTTATCCTCTTTTCTCTTGTGCAGCTGGAAGTAGGGCTGAGAGTATAGCGCTCTGTGAGCCGTCCCCTGGGCCTGAACAGTCCTCTTTGAGCCCCTGACAAGATGCTCAGTTTCAGAGAAACCCACCACATTTTCTATTAGATGTAATGTGAAAATGTTGGGTTGCAATAGTACAAAAAACCCAGGATTAATAATACATTTCCAGCAGGAGTCACCGTCTTCAGCTGCATGTCCCGTTTTAACACAGAGTGCAGGCAGTCAGGACGACAGGCCATTTATGGCTGTGGCCGAAAACCTGTATCTCTGCTTTCCTCTGTTCCTCACTAGCTTGCACACCAGGAAGAAAGATAATCCTGGCAAAGAAGCTTATAAATTAGCCCATGGCCACGCCAGAGAGCAGATTGGGGCAGTGAGGTCAATGACAAAGCATCCCGCTCGCACGAGAGTCAGAGAAGAAGCGTGAAGTAGGGTTTGTGTGACACACTTACATGACATGAGCCAAGAGAAAGACGAGGAGGATTAAGCAAGAGCAGACCACGTGTTTCTATTAAAAACCATTCTAGGAAGTCAACTAGAAATAAGTGACTGTTTTTTCTGGGCACTAGCAGTTCTTACAAGCTGTCCTGTTTTTATTTCCCCTGACTTTTATATATCAAGCTCTTTATAATGACCATAAATAAACTGCAGTGTTTCACCTTTATACATTTATTTCATAATTGAATGAAATGTCATGACTTTACAGTTACATGACTCAGCAAAAACAAACAAACAGTTGTCGATCTCGCTCCACTTTGAGAAAGAGCAGCTTGAACAATGTCAGGACGTCAATCAGTCACTAAGTCATAGAATCCATATTATTAAACCATATTAACAGCTTATATATAGTGTTTACTCAGGCAGAGTCTGCCCTAAAGTGAGGTGAACGGAGTGAGAATGCATGAAACAGTTTTGCTGTTACAGGATAATACATATAATATGTTTGAGACAAAGATAAGCTTGTGTTTTGTTATAGTTTTCTAATTATTTTATTTTATTTTGAGTTACAATATTTGAAGTTAGATTATTAAGTGAACTAATTTCACTGAATAATATTTTTGATACATTTAAATTTGAGAATGTTAATAATGTGTTTTACATCTGCAACAGGTTATTTTCTTTGTTGTTTGAAAATTGCGTACTGCCCCTTTAAGAGAGCACACCTTTGTGCATTTTGCTTTTTTCTAAAAGACTAACACACCGTCTTCATACTGTGTCCTGTCCTGTTTAGTTTATGATATCCAGCAAGAAGATTCTGTGGATTTACCTGCTTGTTACATATATATGTTGTTCCTTTTTCTAACTCGAGTGTATTTAATAAACTATCTCAGTGGGACATGTGAAGCCGTAAACAGTAGCTAAGTTGCCTTCTGCAGTAACATACAATGTACACACAGGCCTTTGTTCCTTATGTCTTACTTTCTTTCTTTTGTTTTGGGTAAGTTGTATTTTTGTCAACCGTTTAAGAACTGGGGACTTCGTGGTGCATTCGGGCGCACCTCCTAAAAACAGGAGAATACATATTTAAATGCAATACAAAACATCACAGAATTGCCCAGAGGCTTACTGCATTTTCTTTTCTTTCAGTTTATACCTTGAATATCTACCTGGCACCTGAATTTTGTATTTTCCCACCATAAATCGAAGCAGAAAGGCACAAATCGGCGCATAACAATTGGCCAACCCCTGCTGATACACATGTGAATAAGGAGAATACAGGAACTTATTTTTCCCCTTCTAGCACTGTTCATATAGATACAGCCACAATAGTGATGAATGTATTGCAGTGAGATATTTCCCCTGAATCATTCCATAACACATGTTAATTAATATTTCATGCTACAGTTACCGCAACAAGGATAGCATTTAAAAACGTAAGCTGTACAGTCTGGCACATAAACATCCCAGCAAGCCTCAGATAATCTCGCAGCATGTTCTTGCGGTTGTAAAAGCTGTCTTTACATCAGTCAGTGGAAGAGAGGAAGGCTTACTTCCTACAGAGTTATTATCTGGGTCAAATACATTTACACACACATCCACTGGAATGCAAACAGGGTAATGGAAACGGGACTAGATTGTGGCGGGTGCTGTATAAATGCGGGCTGGTCAGTCGTGCATAATAGGTGCTATGAAGGGTTGAGTAAGTACAGATGATTTGTGTCATGTGGAGATTTGCTTCACTTCTTTCTAGCTGTATTGAGAGTAAAAGGCCAAAGCACGCTGCCTCTGGTGGATGTGTATTCTGGCTCCCTGGAGGTCGGGGTGTAACGTCTACCGGAATAGATTCCATCAGCTGGAAGAGATGTTTTGCTTTTACATTTTCTCAATTTCCCATAGCTTGCAGCAGGTGCCCTTTTTTATTTATATTGCCCCTGCCCCACCAAAAGCCTGAGTCCACCACTGAAGTAAAGCCCTATTTATGTGGCACTTTTTAAACCAAAGTTACAAAGTTCTTCACACACACACACACACACACACGAAAAAGATATAGAGCAATAAAAACTCATCAAAATAACCCAAATAAAAGGAACCCAAACATAAGACAGAGATGGATGTCTATAAAAAGGCTTGTCTATAAAGACGGGTTTTTAGAAGCTGTGAAAACATTCCAATGATTCAGCAAATCTGATTGCTGGGGCTAAAAGAGCAAAGCTTTTGTGTTGTAATAGTAGCTGGGGAAGGATAAAGGCCGTGATTTGAGGATCGGAGTGATGGAGAGGAAAGAGGAGAGCAGAAATGAAGCTGAGGACAAGCAAGGTCATCCAGTGCCTTATAGTGAGTCATCAACAGGATCTTTAGTTTGGTCCACATTAAAATACACAATGTGACAATGGAAAAGGACGCTTTGTGATTAGATGGTGAAGTGAGAGACAAGTCTCCCCTCAAAAACGACTATATAAGGCGTTCGGCTCATAGGCTCGTATTGTGGAATTTAAATGGCGGACTTTCAGCCAGGAAAAAAACATGTTTTTATATAATTAACGTAGCTCGCGGTTTGTGAATCATGTTTTTTTCACGTCTTCCGTGGCTAACGTCACCTGTGTAACTACTTCACTGCCGGCGATTACATACATTAGTTTACTGTTACATACTGTACATTAGTTTACTGTTTAAACTAATCTTTTATAACCATACCAGGAAGTTTTTGCCCTAAACCTATAGGCCAGTGGTTTTGTAGCCTAAATTAACAGAAACTGCAGCCTTTTTTCTACAACCGTGAATGTTTAGGTTGGAGATCTTGTTAGTTATGAAGTTAACAGGCCTTTTTTGGACTTTTTCACAGTATAGAAAAAGCACAAGTGTTACTAAAATCATTAACAAGGGCTCCATTCTTTTCATGTCATGACACTGGGAATAATAATATACCAGGATCGGTTGGACAAAGTACACTACTCAATTACTGGAGTCAAGGTATAAATACTCCTGCTCAAATGTTACTCCAAAACAAGTGAGTGTCATTCAGTCCAATTTTTTTATTTGTGAGTTATTGTACCTGAGTACAGATAATTAATTGCACCAAAACGTTTTAAACCAAATAACAGAAATGAAAGAGCAGGTACTGTTGGTGCTTATTGTTACTAGAATCTTTAATAATTCACCCTCAGTGCCTGCTTAACATCAGGTGTATGGCCGTTCACATTTCAGGAAAGAAAAGAGAAAATCATCGACTGACTTCAAAGCTATCCTTCAAAGGAGCAACTACTTTGAAATCTTTGTAGAAATGAAGTGGAGTGAAAAGTGCAATATTTGTCTTTCAAATGTATTTAAGCAGTTATTATTTATTCAGCAGTCTCAAAATAAATTAAATTATACTAAAGGAGAGTACAGATACTAGAAAAATGTACTTAAGTACACTACTAAAGTAAATATACTCTTCTCCTGTCTACCCCTGACCAGGACACTGAAACTGAATTAATTCAGCAATCATTAATTTGATTTGTTTTACACTTTTTTGCTTTTATTGTGACATGGCAAAATGTCAGTAGAAACCAGACTAAAAGCCCCAATGACAATCAGAAAGCTGTAAGTTGTCCCGCCCTAATTGGGAGATGTCAATCAACCACAATGTAAGGGTCTAATCAGGCAGACTGAGTGAAAACACCTGTGTGGGTGGACGAGTGGACCCTTAAAGTAC
The DNA here is from genome assembly GCF_030273125.1 of Centropristis striata. Lineage (NCBI taxonomy): Eukaryota > Metazoa > Chordata > Actinopteri > Perciformes > Serranidae > Centropristis > Centropristis striata. The sequence goes on from NC_081530.1 coordinate 760,237, forward strand.
TTCATGTGTGTCTATTGGTGCTTAATGATGTAGAAAAAAATTAAAAGTATAAAAACAATTCAAATGCACATACTCGCCCAAACAGCAGGTTGTTGGTGCACCTCAGGGCGCCATCACTGTTGACGTACAGCGAGGAGTTTTAACCCGTTGTCATTGTGTCAACTAGAGGCCTCTTACCTTGATGATCCTTAAAATCTCTCCACTCCAACAAGAGTCATTCTGTCTATGACTCATTAACTCTCTTTGTCTCTGAGCACCAGCTCCTCTCTGTTTTACACAACAGGTGTGTTCCCATCCATCTGTTTTTATATGCATATTCAATTTGTGAGGAAAAAAACAAGTGGAAATGCTGAAAATTTAAAAGAAAAATTGCGAAAGTGGAAAGTGGCTGAGGTGGAAAAGTTGGTGCATTGTTTCAACCATTCAACCATCCAAACAAAGAGCAATGGAAACAGATTTAGTGAGTAAATGATGACGTACAAGCATGTGGGTTTAAATGAACTGAAGGAGTAGGGGTGGATGGGGGATTTTTAGGGGGAGATAGCAGGTTACATAGAAGGGCTGTTCATCATCTGAAAAATTGGAACCTAAAGATTAATTTTAGATGCAGCTCAGCACTGTCTGAAGTTCTAGTCATAAAATGATCAGTGTATTAGCGTTTAGAACATTATGGGGGGAAATGAAGGCAGTTTCCATACTCAGTTATGGCCTGTAAGTTGTTGCAACAATTTTTGGGTTGATTCATGTCAAAAATCACTTCAAAATACCACAATACAGAAATCCAATGGGTGGAACAAATGGCAGACTTTCACCCAGGAGAATGTGGTTTGTGTTCACGTGAAAACAAAAGTCAATTACTTTTTTACGCAACTTACATGGCTCACATCACCATGGTAACTACCCCACTTACCAAGTGGTTTTATTTACTGTTTAAACTGTATTTTATAAAGCCTCAACAGGAAAGTTTTTGCCCTAAACCAAGGTCAGAGGTTGTAGTCTGAACTCACAGAAACTACAGCCATTTGTACATTCGTGTGTGTATTATGACGCTAATGACGACACCGTGTGTGGAGAAACTCTCATTTTAACAAACCCTCATGTGTGTTATACTCTGCAAAAAAAGAAAAGATGGGTGAACTCAAAATTTCAAGGCAACAAAAGTTGGACAATTAAACTAAATATTTTAAGTTTTGTTTTTGAGTTTGCTCAACTCTGAATTTCTCTGGCACGATTGTAACGCAGCTATGAATGTTAGCTAATGTTGCGAACACAATTTTGAGTTAGCATTGATACGCTAATGGCTACTCTTGTAGCTGTAACAAGCAGCGCCGCTAGCATCAGTTAGCCGCTAGCATCAGTTAGCCGCTAGCTTTCGCTAATGACCGAATTTCCCAACAAAGAAATAAGAGTTATCAGAACTATTGTCCCTTGTTGTGAACCCCAACTTAAAGATATAAGTAACAACAACTCACCAACTTGTTTTTGAGCAGACAACTGGCTTCCTTTGTTGTGCTAACTTACATTATTGCCCTAAATGTCAATAATTTATAATTCCAAGTTTTACCAAATTAAATCACTGTTTTAGGCCAAAAAATACAAGTTGGCTTTTTTGCAGTGTAGGTGATATTGACAACTGTCTATTCTGTCATTGAGGTTGGAAATCTTTGGAGATTTCTGCAATTGTTAATTGCATTTTTCAGCGATTGGATGGCGAGCACTTACTTTGTAGAAAACAGCTGCAACATTAGAATGCTAAAGGGGTTAAAACATCAGACTATACACTATCTGTGACAATTTGCTCAATGACTTCACAATATGCATTGAATATTGAACCTATTCCCATTATCTTCTCAAGACTTCACAGCAATTTGACTTGAAAGTCTTCTCTGTGTAATGAGGATAAGTTTAGTGATTTACATGCTATTGATTTCCATCTTTGTGTGAAATTCTTTGGTCATCCCTCAATGCTTTCTTCATCTCTTAGCATTTATTGCTGTTTCTCTTATCGCTCCCCTTTTTTTTGTTGTTGTTTTTTGTCCTGTGTATTGCTTTGCTTGTCTGCGCTTCTGACCACTGATGACACAAACACACACAGACTTGATGCCAGGAATCAGCAATGGATACAAGCTGTGCAGTTTTTACCACTAAACTATTTTTTATGGCTACGGTCATCTCATAAATCAGTTGTGACAGCGTTTGCCAGCAGCTGAAATTAGCTGATAATGTTAATCCTTATTACATCAATGACAGCTGTGTAGAACAACATTTCCTCATGTAAAACAAGTTCAAATGCTTAGTGGTGACAATTTCTTAGGTTCAGCACATGAGCTGCTGTAACATAAGGCTTGAAGTCACTTTACCTGAGAGACGTTATGTCATCTCTGTGATAAAAGGTGGGATGAGACACATTGGCAACACATCACAATTCTTTGTGCTCGGCAGATGGAGGGATGGATTTTTCTCTGACTTTACCTCCAAACAGCTCAAATCCTGCACCAAGCCCTTCAGTTTTTAAGGATTCAAAGCATGTGTAACCTTTTTTGTTTCTTAACGGGGTGCAATTGGCTTTCATAGCTCTGCCCTTTCAGTCAAGGGTTGGTGCCAATTTATTCTCAGTAGACATAAAAGGTCAATTTACGCTGTTGTTCGGGAAGTATTTTTCCTATTTTTCGTAACAGCTGCAACATCATTCTACAAGCATTTAGGGAACAACTTGTAATAAGTTACTGCAAGTGCCAATATACATGTTTTAGCACACTGGAGAGAAATGTTGTTTTAGCGCTGTTGGGCTCATCACAAGCACAGCGTCTTTCTGTAAGACATGCTAACAATGTGACAGTAGGGATGTAGAATGAAATGTCTCCACAGCTACTGGGTGGAATGCCATTAACTTTGGCATGAGCATTTATTCCAGAAGAGAGAATTGTTATATCCAGCATCTTTTCATCTATTGCACTTGTCAGGTCAAAAGTTTAATTCGTCCAATATTTTGCTTGAGGACCATAGACTGTATGAAAGACTCTCCAGGCTTCAGAAGTGAAGCTAAGGTGGAAGTGCCTTAAACCTACCGTCTTTGTAATAGTCAGCAGGTTTTGACTCTAACTGTATAGAAAGCTATGAGAAAATGACCCTACTTATAACTTGAGTTAATGGTTTCAATTACTCCTTTCAATTGTTCTTCCATAGAGCATGATGTTCATTTTTTAATTATAAAAAAGTTATAAATTATGGACCCATTCAGTTTAAATAGATGGGCATGGCTACCTTATGATTGACAAGTCGCTACAACGGCGACCTGTCAATCACGATAGCGGCAGCAATTATTCATGGCCCTGTGTACATTTAGATAGCCGTAAACTTTCCTTTGGTTTCGATCAATTATGGAAGCCAAATAGTTGTAATATTTGTGTGTCCAATTGCTGGAAGTTATGTCTGAAATGAATGCTTTTTTTTTTTTTAACTTTATTGCCTTTATGCACATTTACAGACAATTAACATCACAAAGGAAAACAAATCAAAACATCTTGAGATTGGGTCTCTTCTGTCACACAAATGGCACTGTAAAGGGTATTACACATATTTTATCTGGTGCTGTATTCCAAAGAAATAAAATAAAAAATAAATAAATAAAAAGGGATAATTTAGATAATAATAGCGTATAAGAGTCTTAAGCAATATAGTCTGTAACTGGGGCCCACCTTCTCATAAAAACAGGTTCTTTTAGCTGTAATTGGTCATATATTCCATCACGTAGACATGTTTTACCACTAACCACTGAGTGATCATGGGGGGTCTTTCTTCATCCAATTTATAGTAATTATTTTTCTTGCAATCATCAACAAAATGTGTAATATATAACATTGTTCTGTGGTAAACAGGTGGTCAGGAAACACATCTAATAAAAATAACAAAGAATCCATTGGAAGTTCTACTGCCAAATTTTTTTCCAGTTCTTCTTTGAAATTTTTCCAAAATGTTTGTACTTTCGGGCAGTCCCAAAATATTTGAGTATGGTCGCCGACCATGCCACAGTTCCTCCAACATTTGTTATTAATGCTTTTTAACTTTGTTAATTTACCTCACCTTAAAGTGTTTCAAGGGCTAGCATGGCCATAAACTCTTTGTTATGGTGAGGCTGATCACGGCAAACTGTAATCTTACTGTACACTGAGGAATAGATAGATAGATAGATAGATAGATAGATAGATAGATAGATAGATAGATAGATAGATAGATAGACAGATAGATAGATAGATAGATTACTTTATTCATCCCCGAAGGGAAATTCGGTTGTCTACTGAGGTAGCATGAATAAAAACAACAATAGAAAAAAACACAGAATAGAACAAGGACACTTAAGAAGTTAAAAAAAGAACATCGGTTGGTAGGATGGTTGGTAAGATGATGGTAATAATTAAACTGGTGATATGATGCAACAATGCTATAGTGACTAGACGGTATATAATAATAATAATAATAGTACAGTATATAATATATATAATATAATATGTAATAATAGATAATAAACAATATAAAAATAAAATGAAAAATATAAATAAAGTAATTATAAGTAAAATAATATGATATATAATATATAATAATAATAGTAATAATAATAAATAAGGCCGATATAATAATAATAGTAGTATATTAATAATAGGGCAGGGAATAACTACCTGCCAGAATGCAGCCAACTCTAACATCCTTTAAATCAAACTTTATTCTTTATCAAAGTCAAGACCAAACAACAGATGTATCGATTATCGCCATGATGGCATCAAGTGTATTTACCACCCCAGCATTTGTTTGAGTAATGCCAGGTTGGTGTCTTTGCAGAATACATTTAGAATCCATAGTCTATAAAGCAACTATAGAGCAACGTACACCTGTTGGTCCATCTGCTACCTGTTTCCCATGATGAGAGCAGTCAGCGCGGCTCATTCAGGTGTTTATACCAAAAGCTAAACAAAAGCCACATCCTTTTAATCTTTTCTCACCAGCTGATAGTTGAACAGTGCTGTGAGCCCAGCGGGGCGCTAGTAGCTGCAGTGGACAAAGATCAGAGCTTAGTCAAACTTTTGTGAAACAAAACTGGCTTTTTATCTGAAACACATCAATAACAACAATCAAATCCAGCTAGATGAGGGTCAGTTAAGCTTGAAACTCAGCAGCCGAACCAAAGAGGTCACAGATAATGTGTGTGTGTGTGTGTGTGTGTGTGTGTGTGTGTGTGTGTTGGTGTTGCCCCTGCTGTGAGCTGTCAGACACTTTCTCATTACCCTGACTTCCTCTCAGCTGCCACACGGCCATAGAATACTTGATACGTGAATGTCCTTGTTGCATGTTTAGACGGTTTGTCTCAGTAAAGAACCGGCGTGCATTCTTTCACATGTGCATCTACCGTACAATACCCACATGCATAATTCAGTATGCAACATTTGCACATGTAACACATGATCATTAATGCATGTGTAGTCAGAGTACATATGGCTGTGCTTTCCTGGTGTGAGCAAAGCCATTTGTAAATACTTTACTTGACATATCTTGGGAGTTCACACACAGAACTCACATGTTTTCTATTTATGGGTGCCAGTAACCTCGCGGGATCCCACATGTGGTTTTTTGAAAATAAGAAATGTAAATGTAACCCAAAAACTGAAGCAAAAATACCTCAAAAAGTGTACACACTTTGGAGGATTTCCTCATGAAAGGTAACAAGTGCACACATCCTCTCATTCAGCATGCTGCTGCCTGTCAAGCTGTCTCCAGGCTGCTGAGACTCGTTTTCCCATCTTCAGTCTTTGAAGTGTCACCGTGCAGATGATGATCATCAGGGAATTGTACTCACATCTCATTACTGACATTATGAATTGAGTGTCGCTGTGTGTGTGTGTGTGTGTGTGTGTGTGTTTCATGTTCAGGTATACCTTTTGAGAATTAACGTTGATTCATTCTTGTCATTTAGTGTCACACTGATCATGTGTGAGTGTCTGTCAGAGCTTCGTGTTGAGTGATGCGTTGAACTGTTATGTGGTTAACATGTTGTCACTGCTGCTGGTTCTTCTACCTTTTAACCGTTTATTTGCATATTAAGTTATTCATTTTTTCGTCAAGGTACAGAGACAATTCATCATATGTGTTAATGTGCCTGATTTTTGATTAATTGCTGGCAGGTAATACCAAAATAAGACAGCTAACCTTCAAAATAAAAGCACAAAAGTTGTGAAAGTTCAAAATGTCTTGGAATTTAAAAAAAATATATCATTGTTATTGCCATAAAGAACTGCTTTATCAAAATAATGACCGAGATATGTTCCCAGCAAACACTGTAGAGCAGGATTAACATATCGTTAGAAAAAATTAACATCAATAGTCACATCATTTTTTTATAGGCTCGACCAACATGGGATTTTTGAGGCTACCAATTTTAGAATTCACAGAACACCAATTTGGTGATCAATATGGTGATTATATTTTTATCTGGAATCTTTATTATTTGGATTGTGCACCAATATGACTATGTAAAAGAAGCTGCTTTATAAAAACAAATAACTTTCTTCAAGAATATTTAAAATTATACATTATTCTACGTTATTTATACAAGCAATTGTTGTATAAATAACAATTGGTGATTTAAACCTACACGTCCATGTCCAACTGAAATAGTGGCAAATTTTTTCTCCCAGATTCACCACTTTAACCCTTAATAGGGCACTCATTGAAATACTTGCAAATTCCAAATTTCAACCCTAGAGAATATTGGAGGATGTTACATACAGCCAGAATGTGTAAAAAAAACATACGAAAATAATATTTTGAGAAAAAAGTTTACAAGATTAAAGTGGCAAATCGAGAAAAAAAATGTGCAGATTTATGAGATTTAAAGTTGTGAATCTGGGAGAAAAAAGTTGCTTTTTTCCCACTTTTTTCTCGTAAATCTGCGACTTTTTTCGCACAGATTTCCCACTTTAAATCTCTCAAATCTGCAACTTTTTTTCTTGTAGATTTGCCACTTTAATCTAGTAAATTTGCAACTTTTTTCTCGAAATATTACCTGAAGTTACCAAATATAGTTCTTCGCCTGATAAAGGGTTAAAGTGACAGTATGCAATTTTTAAAATCAAAATAGCCTGTTTCAAATGTAAAACATATTCTTAATATTCTTAAAGTTAAATGTAAGAAAAAAAATAGTTTATTAGTCGGTGTAATAACTTCACTTAAAAATCTAACTTAACCAAAAATGTACATATTCTAAATTTTGAAAACGAAAACTATAACAAAACACAAGCCTCAAACTGAATAAATAAAATAAAAAAGCTAAATGAATGCTTGAAGTGCTCACATATTCTACATGTGAAGCTTTGGTGTTCTCTGACCTTTTCTTGTGCAGCAGCACTGCTTACAAGCTGCCGGTACTCTCCTCTGAGCTCTCCATATGATAATATGATATGATAATAGCCATCAATAAACTGCAGTGTTTCACCTTTACATGTTTTCATATCAGCAATGTGCCACCTCTGCTTCATAATAATATGAAATGTCATGCTGTCAATGAAGCTGTCTGCTTCATTGAACTTGTCCAGACTTCATGGTTCATTCAGATGCACCTCATAAATACAGGAAAATACATATTTAGTATTGGGAAATGCGATACTGAATGCCTGAGAGCCTTCGTGCATTATATTCCATTAAATATCTTCATATCTGGAGTCGTCACCTGCTGCCTGAGTTGTTTATTGTGTATTTGTGTTGGTAAAGACATTGTGCCAGATGATGGAAATGATGGAAAAGACCATAATATGTGATATTTTTACTAGTTGACAGATAAACATAGTGTGTATCTCAGTAATAGAAGCAATGGCCCCGACTATAGGACAACTCAATGATTTTATATTATTGTTAGGTTATACACACAAAGGATGTTGTTATCTTTCTTTAGACATTAATCTGTTTATCTGTCTTGATATACTGTAAATACAAAAAACAACAAGCGAGCTTATCATTTCTCATAAGGGAAAAGCCTTCCCTGCTCTGATATATAATATTCCATATTGACAAAGCCCATGTAGTTTCTGTGTATTGAGTGGTCTGCTGATTGTAAATATTATGCACATTATAATTGTTACATTGGAAGTACATATGTGGACTTTATTACATTTTCTCTCTGCGTGCTGTTGAGGGTGCTTATTGCTATTAGCCTGAGAGCTAATTAAGTTCTGCACTAGAGCCTTTGTGATAAAAGAACAATGTACACTGTGTTTCCTGCTATAGGATCACATTTGATCCTTTCTGATGTTTAGATCTTTAAATGGGAAAAAAGGAAATGAACAAATCCATATTCCTTTTATGAAAACATTAAAAGTGAAGAATACAGCCTGAGTGATGCGTTGAACTGTTATGTGGTTAACATGTTGTCACTGCTGCTGGTTCTTCTACCTTTTAACCATTTATTTGCATATTAAGTTATTCATTTTTTCGTCAAGGTACAGAGACAATTCATCATATGTGTTAATGTGCCTGATTTTTGATTAATTGCTGGCAGGTAATACCAAAATAAGACAGCTAACCTTCAAAATAAAAGCACAAAAGTTGTGAAAGTTAAAAATGTCTTGGAATTAAAATATATATATATATATATATATCATTGTTATAGCCATAAAGAACTGCTTTATCAAAATAATGACCGAGATATGTTCCCAGCAAACACTGTAGAGCAGGATTAACATATCGTTAGAAAAAATTAACAACAATAGTCACATCATTTTTTTATAGGCTCGACCAACATGGGATTTTTGAGGCTACCAATTTTAGAATTCACAGAACACCAATTTGATGATCAATATGGTGATTATATTTTTATCTGGAATCTTTATTATTTGGATTGTGCACCAATATGACTATGTAAAAGAAGCTTTATAAAAACAAATAACTTTCTTCAAGAATATTTAAAATTATACATTATTCTACGTTATTTATACAAGCAATTGTTGTATAAATAACAATTGGTGATTTAAACCTACACATGTCCAACTGAAATAGTTATAAAAGCAGATAAATCCACAGAATCCTCCTGCTGGATATTACAGACACATTCTCTTTAAAGCAACATTTCCCACATATGAGAGTATTTCTTGTCCAGACTTTCAGGTGAGCTGCTTTAGATCACCCTTTTCCTGTTATACAGCAACATGATTTCTCTGTTGCTTCCTATCATGATGCTTCCACTTATGTTGCTTTCATGGCTCCCTTGCTTGAAATTGAAGCCAGGTCTTTAATGGTCAAGTTGTTGTGCCACTCCGCTACCTACACATCCTGACAAAATGACTTTTCCGCCTTGCAAAAAGCTTTCATTTTTGGCAGACATTTGTGAGATGAGCTCTATTTGGACTGCTAAACCACAATTTTCCACAGATTAGCTTGCTTGCTTCCTGATATACCTGATACAACAATTTCAGAAGTTTGCTTTTAGTTTCAGTTTGGTTTAATATAAAGAGTATATGGCTTCTGTTTTGCCCTTTTAAAGCCCTTGAAAATAGGCATAGTATTTCACCATATCATTAAAGGCACACTATGCAGGAATTATTCAAATATTCGATCCTGGCCACCCGTTGTTTTCTTTTTTGCAACTACTGTATATCCACTATTTTCATAGATTTAAACTGACCTTTTTTCCGCCTTTTTTCCAGTGCTGGCTACACAATTTTTGCAGCTTTGTGCTAAAAGGGTGACACCGAAAAACTTCCCAAACACAGCAAATGAAATAAAAGACAGCATACATTTTGGAGGGCAACGCCACCACCACACACTTCTAGTGAGTCTATTCTGCCCTTGCAAGAATGGCCGACTTCTAACTTGGCAGATAGATAAACAGTTCCTCAATAAAACACCACAGAGTCTTCTGGTTTTTGATGCTTTACTGAGAATAGCTGTAAAACTGCAATACACAAATAAAAAAGGTATGTCAGACTTCCGTTTTGTCTATTTCACATACATTCATAAATATACACCAAGTTAGCACTTAGCTCAATGCTAACATACAATGGAAAATCCAATTGACCGGCTAGCGCATTAGCATCGGACAAATTATAATAAACGGGACACCATAACAAGTCAGTTACACATCAACAATACTTACAGACTTATGTCCCTTCAAAGTACAGCAGGAAGAAAAATGAAGGTTGAGTGAACATGAAGTCCTGTAAGCCTGCAGGAACAAAACAGTGCAGCAGCGACATGTGAACAACTCCTGACGCTCTTAAAGGGGCAGCACAGGGTCATAAGTGATGACTTTTTAATAAATCTATACATTGTGTTTTAGGAAAAACCTGCATATACCTTTACGTATTCAAAAATCAACATTAAAAACATATTGAAGTGTTATTCATTTAGAATCTACTGAGATTTTATCAGTCGTAAAACAACCTACATTGGGAAAATAGTGTGTTTCCATAGAACGTGTGAGACTCGCTGAGAGAAGTTGGTTGATAAAAAGTTGTGTTGTTGCCGCCTGGTGACCCATCAGTCATAGAGTTATTGGCCTTATTGGCCCATCAGGACACAACTGTATCTGCTCTGTCTCCCGCAATGTTTCCATCTGTCTCCGCTGCCTGGAATAGAAGAGTATTCAGGGTTAAACATAAGGTTAATGTCTAGTGTGAGCTGCCAGGGTAATTAGTCCAGTTGGAATCTTATTGATCGACCTCCGCACTCAACCTTTTATTGAGGGCATTTAGAGGGAAGTGGGAAGTGGGAAGGAGGGGTGAATAAAGGAAAGAGGTGAAAGATGTCGGGTAATAAAGTGTACAAGCTTCTATTGTATGAGATTCTGGGCTCTCTGTTGCCCAGTAAGTTGTTGCGTGTCACTGCAATTGACCATTTAGTGCGGAATAAACCCCCCATCCACTATTTAATCTGCTCTGGTCTTTGTTAACTGGTAGCTGATGCAACCCTTTTTTATTCCTTTTCAAGGCCTCAAGTCTCTTTGGGTTTTCTTCCAAGAAAAGGGAGATCGAAAAAAAAAGAGTAAAGATGAGAAAGAAAGTGTTTAGGGTGCTAAACACGGAGAGAACCAGTGGGGTGACATTGGTTTGTAATGGCAGCAGCTAGAGGAGCCTTCAGTGTGCATATTAAACCTATGGAGGGAATGGAGGAGCTGGGTGAGGTCTACCCTTTGAAACTTTCCTTCCTCTTTCACCCTGTCTTTGAGTGGGAACTTCCTACCAATGTGTGATGTTTCTGTCTCACAGTTACTGTTTCTGTCCCCCCCTCCCCCCTTCTCCCCTCTCTCCCCCCCTCCAGGGAAGCTGGCGCTGAGAACTGGGGCACCGAAGGCTGCCAAACGCTCGCCTCAACCACTGTCCACACCAAATGCCTGTGCAGCAGGATATCCACCTACGCCGTGTTAGCGCAGCAAGCTGAAGGCCCGGTGAGTCACCTCTGCATGTCCTCCTGCACTCTAAGGCAGCTATTCTCAACCTTGGGGTTTGGACCCCAATTGGGGTCGCGAGATGATTTCTGGGGGTCGCCAAATCATTTTGGAAGCCAGCTCTGTCTCCACTGTGTTAAAGTGTTCATGTGTTAATGTGCTGTAGTCTTTTTGGTCATTTAATGTCTTTTTTTGGTCCTTTTGTGTCTTTTTTTGGTCCTTTTGTGTCTTTTTTTGGTCCTTTTGTGTCTTTTTTTGGTCATTTTGTTTCCTTTTTTTTGTCATTTTGTGGTCAATTTGATTCTTTTTTGGGTAATTTTGTGTCTTTTCTGATCAATCCCAAAATATCAAGTTATTACTTTCCAAGGAGTCTCTGGCTTGAAGCTGACTGTTCCACACTCAGGAGGTCAGAATGGACCTTTAAACTGATAGCAAAGGACTTAGATTAAAAGTAACAATAAAATATAAAGTGAGCGGGGGTCGCGGACAACATGCATGTTAAATTGGGGGTCGCGACTCAAAAAGGTTGAGAACTACTGCTCTAAGGGGCTTGGGGGGCCAAAAAGCAGCTACTAGCAGGAGCCAGGTCAGCCAGCTGACTTACTGCAGGAGTTTAAACAGCGTCCCTGTCACTTCACTGTAAAATACAACAGGCTGTTATGGCTGTCATTTATTCTCTTTATATAGTTGTCTTAGCATCTTTCCTTGACTGAGCTGTCAATCTGAACCACTGTCACGCTAAAAGGAGCTGTTTTGATTAGCGCATCTTCGCCTGTCTAATTATATGTTGATCGACAGTGACTTGTTAGTCCATGTTATGCAACTTTTTTTGTAAACTTGGCAAAGGTCAGGGTGTTCAGAAAGCTCCTTCCATGTGATGGGAGTGAGACGAGGCGTCAACAGAGAGATTTTTATTGTGTCTGTGTGTGATTGTGCCTGCAGCTCATAAACCTGCAGCTCCTATAAATAGTTCTCAGTGTGTGTTTGACATGATTAAAGAAGGCGTTTTAGCAGTTCAGGGTAATGTCTGTTCTGATACATTGACCCATTCTCCTGTATTAGTGCTAATGGACATCCAAAGACCTGACAGCACTTAGTTCACCTTCCTCTCTTCATCCAGCAGACCCTAATTCATTAATTGTGTAAAATCCAACATTGTCACCCATTTATTTCACACCACTCACGCTCCCTTTTTTCTTCTTCGACATTTTCGCCTTTGATGTGTCTCCTTATTGGCTTTTCCCTCTCCCCTCTTTTTCTTTCACCTTCCTTTTCACCTTGTTAACACTTCCAGTTGTTGTTGTCACTCGGCTGCTGTGGTCTCAAAATGTTCCCTTTAGCTTCGGCTGATAATTTGTCTCCGTGCCTGCTTGCCCCTAATTCCCACAAAGATAGCATTAACTAATAAGGATGGCGTTTGTTGTCACACACTTTAATCTATGGGATTTTTTTTATTTTATGATTTGCTCTCATTTAATGGTTAGAAAATGGAGCTGGCCAAGCAGATCCCAAGTAAGCACTGGAGGGGAACTCCAGGTGTCACAGAAATGGAAAGTGATTGTGACGAATGGAGGATTTTGGGAAGGAAATGTTCAACCAAACAGAAAAGGCAGTCTGGTCTCAGCTGGCAGGGAGAACTAAAAGAGAGGGACAAAGAAAAAGAGAAAGAGACACGCTAAGTAGTAATACATTAACAAGCAGTGTCTCTGAGATAAAGAGCTGTGGGCCTGTGTGGACATCTATCCCTGCATAACCTTTCAGTTTAAAACATTGTCTCCGTATAGCTCTCAGTGGTGCTGTGCGTTTACTCTCTGCTGCTACATTAACGTTAGCGATGTCTCTGTCCTTACATATCCTCTGCATTAAATATGAAAACGGGGTCTAGAGTCTAAACTATGCGTTGGCGTTACTCAGAGCAGAGAAAATGGATCGGCTGGTTCTGCAATTAAATACTGATTTAGATTTTTTCTCAATATAGAAACACCCAGGAAATATAATGATCCTTTACGTTTATATTGTATTTTTCATTATTTCAGCTTTGTTTGGCTTTCTTTCCATTAGTTGGGCTTGGGTGGATGGCTGGAGATGAGCCTTGGCCTCCATGGGTACACTGTAAAAAATAATCTGTCAAATGTACGGTCAAATACCGGCAGCTGTGGTTGCCAGAACTTCACCGTAAAAAATACAGTGAGTGGGTTTTCTACTGTAAATTTAAATGTAAATATCTTTATGTAAATAACTTAACATAAAAATGTTATATTTTTACAGCAAAACTGTGTGTTTCCTACAGTGTATGACAGTAAAAGTTAAAGTTTTGTGCTATTCTTTGATTTACGGTAATTAAGAGTGTCTACTACGGTGATACGCAATTTTCAAATGTACGCCCTATTTCTCATGAAGTTTGACAATGTATGACTGTAATTTCTACAAACATTTTTACAGTGTAGGTCAGACCAGCACATACTGGTACTCTGATAAACCCTAAGACCACACCCCTTTTTTGGGGGGATGGAAAGTTAGAGCTTCTATAGATGTCAATGCATTGGGACTTGTTTGGATTTGAATTTTGAAGGTCATATGCGTTTTTTTTCCTCTTAACCCATGTAGACCTAAAACGGCTATAAAACCTCTGGGCGATTTTAAAATAAGCCCCTAAAACCTGAAGTTTTTCTGGAAATTCAACAGGAGTGTCAATGCTTCTACTAAATAATAGATTTTTCAGCCTCTGTAGCAGATAGAAATTAAATTCAAAAAGTATTTGAAAGCTTATACAAATACTACAAAACGATGTATCCTCTTGTCAGGCTTCAATGGGTTAAACTAAAAGGGCACTGAGAGATGGCAGGCCATGCCCAACCCTACAATGTTAACATAAATCATTTGTGTATCCACCCTGTGATTCGGAGCCACTCCAACTTTTAATGGGTTCTCCCTTGCCTTCTTCGTGCCCATCTAAGCCATGGAAGTTTCCCAACTTGGAATCGCTTAACATTGTCCAGAGGAAATGAATGGGACCTTCAGTCCAAAAACCAAAGGTGCCAGGAATGAATTAGCTCCTCCAGATCCACAACTCTTTCCATTTTTTATGATAAGGGTTGGTCTATCTCAAGATATTCTTTTTAAATTGAGCATTCTGTCTTCTTCAATGAATTTTGCTTGATCAAATAAATGAGTAGTCAGTTAGTAAAACGTTTCATGTGCCGGTTGTAGATATTTTCTGTTTTACAAGGACTCCAAACGTCCCGCTCTTGTAAATGTAATGACATATTTTTTTTTTTAATTGAGCATGTTATAGTGCTGCCAATCCATGTGAACAGAAGGTACAACCCTGATTCCAAAGTAGTTCAGACACTGTATGAAACAGAAACAAAATGTATCAAATTCAGATTTCAAAATGATTGCATTCTGTTTCAAATACATTTTAGAGTGACCGCTTCCCAAATCTTCTGTAATCGGGATTGTTCTTGTACTCGTAAGATAGATCACACGGATATATTTGGCTAAAGGTTTCCAAAAAGTTAAAGATGTCACAACTTTTAGGGGTTTTCCAAGTGCCTTGATCTTTGACTTGGACGGATCAAGTCATTTAATCCATCCAACTGTGGATAAGCATGTTGCAGCATGCTTGTGTAACCAGCGATACAGCTGGGAGGGTGACAGTAATTGCACCTTTAAATTTAGGATGGCCTGTCTATTCTTAAGGTGCTGAATATACTTTTTATCTTGATGATACAAACCTCCAATATTCAGTTAGCGTTTTAGTCCAGGGATCACTCCACCTTATTGTAGGACTTATTATTCTATTCCCTTTCCCTCTTCCCCTGGATATTCCCCCGCCTTTCTTCTTTTATATTAAGTATAAAGAGGGTCACAATAAGGTGATGGCCTTCAGGTGAGTAACTACAGTTATTCATTATTTTGTCCCTCAAAGCTTGAATTACTTCACAGGGGTCTGGAAGCTATTACTGAACTCGGGGAAACATTAATTCCCATTATATGGAAAAACACGCTGGCTGTGCCCCATAAGCTGAGTGGGTCATTTCAACGGCTATTTCTGCTTCCTGTGACTCCTCTTCCAACTGACCAATATTGACTTGTGCTTTTTCCACAGCAAGCAGGTCGGCTGTGTTTTAGTGAAAGAGGGCTAGGAGGGAAAACACATTGACTTTTTTGACATTTGTGATATCTGTGAAGAGTGCGTTAGTCATTAGTGATTCATCACTGAGCCCCCTGGTTCCACCATTAGACCCAGTGCTGAGGACCGGGAGCTATGGGTCAGTGTGTTTGTGCCCCTGGCTCTCAGTCAGGAGCTGTTGTGGCCAGCGTTGAGTGCACTTTGTTGCGTTAGGGTCCTCCAGAGTGAGCTTTTTATTCCAGCGGAGATTGGATTCTATGAAAGAGGACGGAGCGACAGATTGAATTTGGCAACAAATACAAAACCCCAGGCACATCCAGACATGCAAACACAGACAACTAGGTATGGATGTTTGCACTCCTATACAACCTTGCACACACACCCACAAAAATGCTCACGTAGACTGTCAAACACACACTCACGTATGCTGTGTCCAGGCTGTGTGGCTGTTGGAGCAGAGCTGAGTATCAGCAGCCCAGCTCTGACAGCTTATCCTGGGCCACGGCGCTAGGGACAAGGGGGGTGGAGGATTAACCTCCATGTTTAATAGAAAAGGGAGGGAGGGAGGGGGAGAGAAAGAGATGGAGGGATTTAGAAGCAGTGCTGCCATTACAGGCCGTTTACAGTGGAGCGAGGGATAGCCAGTTAATCCTGTTTACTTTCTATAGCCTCTGAGATTTCCGTGTGTGTGTATATGTGTGTTTTTGGGCTGTGTGTGTATAGAGAGACCTTCACTATCAGACACAAGACAGAGGTGACTGAGAGAGAGAGAGAGAGAGAGACACAGAGAGAGAGAGAGAGAGTTGATTGAGTGAGGTCATGAAGCCATACAATAAACCAAGCCACTTAATTCCCAAAATGACTGCAGTGGGAACACAAACCCTACGGATATGTCTGGACTCATTGCCTCTGCAGTGCTCATAGGGATCATGGGATTTGGAGTTGAAGGAGGTATTGCCTTTATAAAAGTCAGTTTAACATTTTTGTGCCTCAAGTTAATCAAGTGAGTTATACCTCTAGCAGCAGCAGCTGGGAGACGTGTTAGAGCGAAGGGTTCACCAGCTCTCTCTGCTTTAGCTCATATAAAAACAAATAGCCATCACAAAGATGCAATGGCCAATCCAATGCTCAGTTATGTCTATAGGTTGTTGTGGTTGATACCACTTGTTACACAGATTTAACGTAAAATAACCATTTTGGAACACTCAAGAACTGATTGAAAAAAATATAAATATTTCCTCTAAAATACCACATTGAGTCTCCCAGACCTTGTGTAAAAATAGCATTCTTTGGACATTGGGTGGTGAGCAATCCAGCCAAACAATCTCTGAATGGCCCCTTATTAAGTTTCCTGAGGCTGTGATTATCCTAGAGGTCACAACAGGTCATTTTATAGTTTAAAAAATTTGAAATTACAATGAAATTACTAATAGGGACTGGGGACTAACATCATCACATGAATACAGCTTGGCTCATTAAATCTACAAGAGTCCTAGCCTTCAAGTGATCCAATTAAGGCAATAAATGGACTGTTTAGGGACCCTCCATAAATATTCAAATACAGTAGCTGCAAAAACACTTTTTGCACTATGTTCCCCCCCAAACTGCATTGGATTGGCATAAAGTAGAACCAATTTTCATCCAGATGTCTTGAATGAAAATCTCTTTAGAAGAGAGGTCAAGGGACCCCTTTAGGTTTAACCTCACCAAAATGTTGCCAACAAAGCTTTGTTTAGCCCCCTTCCCGGTAAGACATCCCAACATGGTTGGTTAACAGATTCCTCAGGTCTTTAGTTTCAGCTTTAAAATGCCACTTAAAGACAGTAATGACCGAGATCTTGTTATAATCAGACCGAGTTGTCCTAGCTCTTGATGTTTGACGTTGCTGACCCAGCTGACCCACCAAAAGGTTGCTAGGGCCAAGTCGTTGCCCTAGTGACAAAGATTCCATCGAAAGGTTCTATTAGTTGTCAGTTAATTGCCTCAGCCTTTCTGGTAGCATGCACAAAGTTGGCTCCGTTAATAGTGAAGGACAAGCGTTACTTACCTTGTTGTCTGCTGGAATGCTTGCGATGTGCGTTGCAAAAATATGTTGTGCATAATCTACAATGGTGTAGATATTATCATATATTGTCAAAATGAACCAAATAAAGTATTGTTGGCAAAAGTAATAACCTTCTGATATTCTCAAGAGCTTTAAATGATTCTTTGACCCAGAAAATGTATTTTGTGACACCAAGATTGACCTTTTAAGTGGCTTGGAAGATATACTGGTTCTCATAGATTTTATATGGGTGCCACCTCCGATCCGCAATCTTGATGAAGTGGCTCCTACCAAAAATTGAAACCTATGGTCATAGAGAGCATGTGGAAAAAACTTGGTGCTTTTTTGTCCGGCGTGTCCCCTTTCTTCTCAAATCTGGTCCTAAGCCGCCGGACTATTAGGTTGGAAGGGGCGTCTACCCCCCCCCCCCCCCCCCCCCCCTCTTACAACCACCATTGCTCTTCAGTTCGGTTCTGTCAGCACATAAGACTGCTGTCCCAGTTGCATTGCCATGGGAATGAACCAAAGTTTTCAAGCCCCTCTCTCCAACTTGTTTTCATGGTTACAATAGGATTCATGGCTTGTGCTCGCCTAAGCAGGTAACCAGAAATGCAAGCGAGAAGGTGAGTGGTTCAAACAGCAGCTGAGACCTTGATCCAGTCAGTGGGGATGAGGACACACACACACACACACACACACACACACACACACACAGCGACACATCGGCTAGGAGGAGAGGAGATGGCTTCTGCATTTCCATAACTCATTTATAAAGCAATTACTGCATCAAAGCAGGAACAATTTGTGAAGTGATCTCTGCTTCTGCTGTAAAGGATTCCTCGCTGCTTCTTTTACCTGCCAGGCTAACTGCTCTTGGCCCAGTCATTCTCATGAAATGATTGGGTCTACTTGAGTCTGTTTCCGCCGCTGTCATTAGCACTCACCGGCACCTAATCAGAATAAAAATATCTCACAGCTAAGTCTATTATTTAGAATTAATGGCCAAAGTGCCTGATTTGACTGTGTAAGGACAATGGGGATGATTGAGGCGCTACAAGATGGCAGCTCATATTTTAACTTATTATAACTTAACCAGAGACTCCGTGAAGAAGGAAAACAAGGCCTGCCCTAGATGGAGCAACACTACAAGGTTACAGTATGCAAATATGTTGCACTTGTCAACTGTAATTAAAAGATGAGGGTTGCTAAAATTTATGAGGGGACCCTGCGTGGAATCACATTAGAATCTTTGGATCCCTCATCGCATTAATTGAAGGTTAGTTAGTGACAAGGGAGACGGTAAGAGAGTAAACAGGTGAAGTGATTTAGTGTGGTTTCCCTGGCTCAACATGCATAATGGCTGAGCGTGGGTGTGACACATTTGCTGGCTAATTAGATTTTTTAAAACTTAGTAGAAAGGGTTGTTTTGGCTGCACTGGCGTTTTTGATACAGTCCAAGAATTGCTATTTCCAGTTATGCTCAGGGGGTCAAGAAAAGTTTTGACTCTGATTTAATTTCATATTTTCTTGCTAAGTGAAATACAAATTGTGTTCAAAGCTAGTAATGGAGGGTAAACTGTCTTTTTGGTGTCCTCTTGATTTAAATGAGATAGCTGTTCTAGTGTATCTGTGAGTGGAAGTGAATATTGGTGCTTCAGGGTTTAATTTAGAATTTTGCCTCAACCAGCAGTGCAAAACACATATAGTATGTAAAAAAAAAAAACAGGAGAAGGCCAGCACTTGATATGATGACTTTACATTTTAAGTCTCTGTGTCAGCTCTCCAGGTTGTCACACGCTGACGGCAGACTTCCAGTTTGTCTTGAGGCCACAGAATCCAGCCTGTCAAGTTAAAGCCTGGAGGCTTTGCACAATTGATTTAGTTGAAACATATCACAGCCAGTATTTACCTTGTGCCATGACAGCAAAACAGACGAGTGAATAGCAGGAACAGTAGATTAGCAGGATGTGGAGTTTTACATCCTTCAGTGGTCTGCTGCTGGTGTGTAACTGTACCTGTGTGGGGACCAAAGGAGCATATGACTGTTGAGTCTGAAAATGCCATCTTTTCAGGAATAATTCAGCTTTTCATTTGCATTTTCACAGCCTATGTGGGACTATGAGACCCGATGCAAAAATACCTGACTCCAAGAGTGATGATGATTACCCACGACTGTATGCATTAAATACAAACAGCTGTCTCATATAGAAGTCTGAGCCTGGCCTTAACAGAAGCAACTGGAATAGTTGTGTGATCATATTGCTGAAACAACCTACATGACTTCTATCTTTTCCTGACAAGAGTCTCTATGGTCCTCTGATATAAATCTATAAAACCCTTTAAGAAAGAGGTTGGCCTGGGCGGATGGGTCAACAGTGTTGACGTCCCATTTCCTGGGAACTTTTGTTAAAGAAATGATCACCTATTTGAGTTCATCGGCTAATGTATTAGCTAACAGTTGCTTATGAAAACATAGAGCCGATATGAAGTCGTGTTTCTGGCCACCTGATGAATGTAGTTTCCAATCCTCACTCTCTTTATAGCTCTGTTTTGCTGTCAAACAACTAGTTCCAGGAATAACTGGCTAGCTTTAGCTGCTTCATTCCCGTAGTAGCTACTTGCTAACCTTGCTAGCCTGTCACGTGTCTGGTGCTGAACAGGTAGAATACAACCTGTGTGTTTAGAGATTTTTTCCAAAAACCAGCAGCTCATCTAAGCAAGAGCGAACCAAAACAATGAAGTTATGGACTGTAAAACAAAAAAGAATAGGCTTGAACGATTCAAAGAGCTCACAGGAAGTCTGTGTGAATCCTTTCACATACACGTGGTTATTTGATCCACATTGATTATATAATAATGATAATAATAGCAGCTTTAACCAAGAAGATTTGAGTTTGTCTAGCGCTTGAAAAACAAATTAAATCAGACATCAGAGTAGCTCTCCTTAGTGTTTACTGCTAATTCGCAAATGTTAGCATGCTAGCACGCTAAATGAAAGCAGTAAACACCTGCTTAACACCAGAATATATTGTCATTGAGAGGATGTTAGAATATCGACATTAACTTCTGGTTAAAAGTGCTGCTGTAAGTACATCCTCACAGAGCAGAGTGTCTTTTTAAGCTTGGTTTGTAGGTGTAAATATCGCTCTATTTCAGCTAGCGTCTAGCATTTTAAATCATCCATCCTTTGAGGCGATCTAGATGATAACTTTATCAAGGGACACTTGTGATTGTACATGTAAATATTCAGAAAAACTTGTATTTTCTGTAGTCATTGTTAAAAAAGCAAGCCAACAAAAGCTTTCAAGGCAGCATTGGCTATTGGTCCAGGGAATTATTCTGCCTCCAGCTAAGCTCTGCCCACAAGCAAACATCATATTATTTCCTCACAGAAATGGGTTTTATAGAATATTTAAGCCTTCCTGTACTCATAAAGAAAATGCATTTGCAGAACTACTCAGGAAAAAAATGTGGTGTAATTTCCTTCCAATAGAGAAGGAAATGGGAGTAAATGGGTAGTTAGGGACAGGTGGACATTGAGTGAAAGAGGAGGATTGTAGACAGTGACTGCTGAGGAGTGAGTGAGAGCTGAAGGTAGGGAGGGAGAGGAGGAGAATGGGAGACACAGAGAGGCAGAGGAGGGGAGGGAGGAGGAGGAGGATAGGTAGGAGTGGAGGGAGGAGGAGTGTCAGTGAGAGGAGATAAGTAGGTTAAACTTCCTGAGCTGAAAATAGCTATCTTCTCCATCACATGGTAGCCAAGCTGCCCAGGGGAGCCTGGCCATATACAGCAGAGCCTTAGCACACTCTTTCTAATCTCTACTCTCTCTCTCTCTCTCTCTCTCTCTCTCTCTCTCTCTCTCTCTCTCTCTGTGCTTTCCTCTCCTCTCACACATAAAACACATCCCGGTACCCCAGCCAACTGCAGCGTAATACCACTCTACCTATTTAGAGCAGGGCATTTGTGTGACACTGTATCCTCAGGCCTGATGTGTTGTATTTGTGTGTCTGTTTGTGTAGGTGTCTCCTTTTTTTTTTTTTTCTTGTCCTCTTTTTTAGCATCCTTCTACGTTATGAAATTAGGCGCTTAATCTCATCGCACACACATAACCTTACCCTGCTAATTAAGAAAACACTGTTAGACAAATTGACACAATAAGGAGCTGCGGGACAATTTGTGCATGTACAGTATATCGAGTAAATTACAAGTAAGAGTGTCATTTATTCCATTACTTGGCTAATTTCAGACAAACCAAAAGAGACAGAGGAAGAAAAGGGATTGAATCAGCTTGTGAGCGTGTGCTACTCCATGTTGGATCTGTCAGGCCGTAAAAACACAAGCGCCCTCGTCTCCTTTGACCTTCTTCACTACGTGATATCAAACACACTTAGTCTCTCCGAGGCCTTTCCTTTCTCCTGAAGCAGATGCTTGTCATATCCCCTCTCTCTCTCTTTTATTTATCTGTGTCTTTCCTTTTCTTATGAGGCGGTTTTGATTATGTTTCACCTTTATTCTTCTCCCAGTGTCTTTGTGCGTGCACCATATTGGTATTCCAGTCTATTCCACCTTCCTCTGGAGGACTTGGCTTCCTTTGATGGGCCAAGGAAAACCACTAAAAGAGGCGCTTTGACACTCTTGTTTTCTTTCCTCTCTATCTGTTTCCTCCCCCTCCCACTCTTCACTTTCTCTTCGTTGTCCTTAACTCTTCCCACTCCATCTCTCTCTCTGAATTTCTCTCCTACTCCTTCTTTTCAGTTTGCATTCTTTATCTCTCTCTGAAGTCCTCTCTTTTCCTCCCTCCTCTGCCTTTCAGCTCATCTTGAATAGTCACACACAGGCGCGTGCTTGCTTAAACACTGACTTTCAATTACTTGGCACATCTGCCTGGACGTGCCTTTGTGTGCGAGTATTTGCTTTAAAAGACACCTTGTGCAGTGTGTGTGTACAGTGATAAATCTTTGGGATGAAAGGGAAGGCGAGCCACCCTAGGAGGTAAATTGAGGTAAATTGTGTGATTGAGAACTTTAAAGCAGGCCAAACATTAAGCCCATTTGGGACACGGCGGGGTGTATGCTCTCCACGCCGCTTCATTTGTCTGTTCCTCATCCTTTCAAAGGCACACCTCAGGAGAGAGGCAAAACCCAGGTCCTCTGTACATCATGACCTAAATCGCTTAATTATGTGCTATGGTCTAGTGCTTTTACCCTTGTGCATGTGAAATTATACAATGGGTCTGAATAGGCGCACACCAGGCTCCTGGACCACATTCTTTACCTCTGCAATTGGTTTTTACCTGAATAAGTCCTCATTACAGTCTCCCAGTTAACTACTGTAGGTTGAAACTATAATTACAATTATAGGGTCGGCAGGTGATGCTGGAGAAGAACATAAAAGTGGCCAAGACGCTTATAACAAATAGCAACTTTGACATTACACACGGTGTAATTACGTGTTATTATCCAGCTCCATCTAACAGACTTAATTACATGTAATGAGCAGGTCCAATTAAAAGGGGCTACCAAAGGGATTACAGCTCAGGAAGTGTAAGAGTTAATAGAAACCAAAGCCTACTGTAAGTGCCAAGCAGGAAATGTGCCAACAATTAATCTGTTGAATAAGAATCCAATAGGATTTATTAACAGTTGTTGCACTACATAACACATCTATCTATCTATCTATCTATCTATCTATCTATCTATCTATCTATCTATCTATCTATCTATCTATCTATCTATCTATCTATCTATCTATCTATCTATCTATCTATCTATCTATCTATCCATCCATCCATCCATCCATCCATCCATCCATCCATCCATCCATCCATCCATCCATCCATCCATCCATCCATCCATCCATCCATCCATCCATCCATCCATCCATCCATCCATCCATCCATCCATCCATCCATCCATCCATCCATCCATCCATCCATCCATCCATCCATCCATCCATCCATCCATCCATCTATCTATCTATCTATCTATCTATCTATCTATCTATCTATCTATCTATCTATCTATCTATCTATCTATCTATCTATCTATCTATCTATCTATCTATCTATCTATCTATCTATCTATCTATCTATCTATCTATCTATCTATCTATCTATCTATCTATCTATCTATCTATCTATCTATCTATCTATCTATCTATCTATCTACTCCATCCATCCATCCATCCATCCATCCATCCATCTCTATACGTGGGTTCATCCTGCATGTTGCTGCCAATTTAAAACTAGTTTCACAACATTTATAGTATTTTTCTATAGGTAATGTTGTTTTGCAGAGAAAGTTTCCCAGAGAACTCAAACTGGTCTGGAGCTGCTCCATAGACAATGAATGTGAGAGTGATTTTATGGAGCCACAGAATGTTTGTTTTTCCTTTTTATACCCAAATGAGCTTTATTCTATTGTTGTGTTCTCAGTTGTGAAACAGAAAATGTTCCCATATACTCTGAACCCCTGGGTGCTTTCAGTGTCATCTCTAACATTTTCCCAATGCATTGTCTATGTTGCAGATTCACACTTGATGAGAGCAGAGTGTTAGCACTGTTGGTTTTGGAAGAGATTTGTTAATGTTTACTCATATTTTTGGGCCATTTTCTTCGACCATAGGGATAATATACAGTCATGGAAAAAATATTAGATCACCTTTGTTTTCTGGTTCGACTAAAAGTACATTTGTTTGGACACATGTAATGGTAACAACAAAAATAGCTCATAAGAGTTTAATTTAAGAGCTGATATCTAGCCATGGTTTTCTTGATATGTATGATTTTGGTTATTATCAAGAAAACCATGGAAAATGGCTAAATATCAGCTCTTAAATTAAACTCTTATGAGCTACTTTGTTATTATATTTGTCCAAACAAATGAACCTTTAGTTGTGCCAGAAAACAAAGGTGGTCTAATTTTTTATAAAGGATAAGTAAGATGAAAAAATAAAATAAGATAAAAAGATATATAATAATAATAATAATAAAAAAAAATAAAAAGTAAAAGTCAATAATGACAATGGAAAGTATATATATAAATATATATATATATATATATATATATATATATATATATATATAATAAAATAAAAAGCTAGATAAAAAAGATAAAACAATGAATAAATAATTAAGAACTAGAGCATGATAAAATATATATACATAGAAATAGACTAATAAATAGTAGCAAATAAATAAATAAATAAATAAATAAAAGAGAAGATGTAATAACACTAAGATGCATGAGCAGAAAAATCTCTAAAAATGGTTCAAGTAAAAGCGAAGATAAAAAGAAAAGTCTTCAGTTTGCTCTTGAAAATATGAGCATGTAAAGCAGTGTGAGGACGTGGGCCAAGCCAGGGTCAGTGTGGAAAATCTCTTGTGTTGCCATGTTAACGGTGCAATTAGTTCATGTTGTTGCTATTTATGGTATAATATCCTATTAACTATACTTTTCCTTCCTTTTCCTCAGAACATGGGTCCTAGCAGCATGCCCTCGGTGCCCCTCATGGTGGGCTGTGGGGTCTCCTGCACCGCTCTGCTCATCCTGCTGCTAATCTACGCTGCCTTCTGGAGGTACACACACAATCACAGGGCCAGCGGGGGTTCTCTGCCTCTGCTGTGGTTTTATTCTCTGGTTTTATTCTCTGGTTTTATTCTCTGGTTTTATTCTGGGGTTTTATTCTCTGGTTTTATTCTGAGGTTTTATTCTCTGGTTTTATTCTGAGGTTTTATTCTGAGGTTTTATTCTTTGGTTTTATTCTGAGGTTTTATTCTGGGGTTTTATTCTCTGGTTTTATTCTGGGGTTTTATTCTGGGGTTTTATTCTCTGGTTTTATTCTGAGGTTTTATTCTCTGGTTTTATTCTGGGGTTTTATTCTGGGGTTTTATTCTCTGGTTTTATTCTGGGGTTTTATTCTGAGGTTTTATTCTGAGGTTTTATTCTGGGGTTTTATTCTCTGGTTTTATTCTGGGGTTTTATTCTGGGGTTTTATTCTGGGGTTTTATTCTGGGGTTTTATTCTGAGGTTTTATTCTGGGGTTTTATTCTGGGGTTTTATTCTGAGGTTTTATTCTGTGGTTTTATTCTGGGGTTTTATTCTGAGGTTTTATTCTGTGGTTTTATTCTATGGTTTTATTCTGAGGTTTTATTCTCTGGTTTTATTCTCTGGTTTTAATATCTGGTTTTATTCTGGGGTTTTATTCTGGGGTTTTATTCTGAGGTTTTATTCTGGGGTTTTATTCTGAGGTTTTATTCTGGGGTTTTATTCTGAGGTTTTATTCTGGGGTTTTATTCTCTGGTTTTATTCTGGGGTTTTATTCTGGGGTTTTATTCTGAGGTTTTATTCTCTGGTTTTATTCTGGGGTTTTATTCTGAGGTTTTATTCTGAGGTTTTATTCTCTGGTTTTATTCTCTGGTTTTATTCTGGGGTTTTATTCTGAGGTTTTATTCTGGGGTTTTATTCTGGGGTTTTATTCTCTGGTTTTATTCTGGGGTTTTATTCTGTGGTTTTATTCTGGGGTTTTATTCTCTGGTTTTATTCTATGGTTTTATTCTGTGGTTTTTCACTTCACTGTCACGTCAACAACATATCTCAGCAGCGCCTTGAGGGAATTTCTACCAGTTTGGCACAAATGTCCACAGAACACATTTTCGTCCATGACATCAGAATTCATACGCTGATTATGACACATTTTTAACAAAATTTTGAAAAGTAAGAAAGTAGAAAAAATTCCATTAGCAATTATTTATGCTCATTTGAAGATTTGCATGGAAAAAGCTTGATGAAAACGCTGCTTTTTGATGATAATAAATCACATCCAAAAGGTCAAAGGTCAACTTCACTGTTCTGCAAAAACACTTTTCTTGCCATTATTTAATACCATAACTCAGAAACAGAAGGTAAGACGTGATCATATGTCACATTTGCTCTGATAGTGAACTGGTGACATTTATCCTCTGTGCTGCCTGGTTTAAGATGTGTTTTAATACATTTTATTAACCTTGGGAAAGGGTTAGAGAAAATTAGCCAAAGCTTATAAGAGAAGAACTGTAAGAGTGAAATGAATGTATGAAGCTGTGTTTGAGTTTTTATCACATGGCTAAAAGACAAACAAAAGTTTTTTGGGGATATCCAAGTGGGTTCTATGAGGTTAAATTCCTTCAGAGTCTCCACTTCATATATTCAATAAGTTTGGACAGACATTGAGTGGTTGGCGGAGGCGTACAGCCCTGAGGCATCATTCTAGTTCTGACAATCAGGCTGCTAGCAATACATAAAAAGTGCAGTTTGTGTGTGTCCTCTTCCGTGCCAAAACTCCAATGAGGCCTAATAAGGAACAAATGGTTCAACTACAGCAGGGGGGTGGTGATTAGGTTTTGGTAGCACACATGACAGATGGCAAAATCAAGCTAATGACTTTGTCCAATGTCCAAAAAGATGCTGTTCACTACGTCAATCTGTCATTAATACTTATCTCGCTCTCTCTCTCCCTCTCTCTCTCTCTCTCTCCCTCTCTCTCTCCCTCTCTCTCTCTCTCTATCCCTCTGCTCTGTAGGTACATACGTTCGGAGAGATCCATCATCTTGGTGAATTTCTGCCTCTCCATCTTGGCCTCCAACTTATTGATTCTGGTGGGACAATCACAAACGCTCAGCAAGGTGAGGCACAAATAAACACGCAGGGAAAGTTTTGTTCCCTTTGGATCTCAACAGTGAACCCAGTCAACACATTTCCAGTGTGATTGGAGTAATGGTGCTCTTCACAAAGCCTTTTATAAAGCCTGGAAACAGAATGTAGATAAGATTCATACAGTGGAGAGTGACTTGGCACTCAGCACTCTCAGGACTCTGACTAAGCAGGACTGCACAGTGTAGTGGTCAGTATCGATCAAAGAGAGGAACACAGCGGAGCCAGGTCCAACTCCTATTCTTCTAAACAATGTGTGCTTTATCAGACTCCCTTTTTCTCTTTGTCCTCTTTATTTTGCGGAGGTTTCATTTTCCTCTGCTGAATAGTCCGGAGAGATGATTCATTCTGACACCTCTCACTACCTTTTTTAAAAAACTTTTTAGTAAATGTCTCCAAAGGTTTTATCTCCCACTATCTCCTGACTTCCTTTCTCTCTGCAGGGCCTCTGTACTGTGACTGCTGCCTTCTTGCATTTCTTCTTCTTGGCGTCCTTCTGCTGGGTGCTGACGGAGGCGTGGCAGTCCTATCTGGCCGTCATTGGCAAAATGAGGTCACGACTCATTCGCAAGCGTTTCCTGTGCCTGGGCTGGGGTGAGTCTCTGTGCACTGATGACAATTGTAATAAATGGAATCATGCAGTCGTAACCTTTTTTTCAAAGGTTACTTTTTATGTTGACGGAATTAGCATTGCATGAAAGTACATTCCTCAACATTAACTTGGCCTGGCAACAACCTTCATAAGCTTGCCATTACTTATGGGAAAATGGGCTGAATATATTTTATTACTGCCTTTTGAAAGAGACTATTGAGTATGAAAGGAGGAAGGTGCTAATGTAAGGACTGGAGATCTGAACTGTCTTTGTGTGTTGAGGATTCTCAGCACAGCAAATGAAGACGCTGTCAGGAATTGTTTGCTGATTGAACTGCTGTTGCGTGACGCAAATTACTAACAGAGAGCAGCAATACAAGGTTTTTTTGATATGAAAATGTACCGGATTATGATGTTGTAAGTGTAGGCTGCATTATGCTTAATAACCCCTTGCTTGATTCTTATTTATATCCAATTTTTCTTTGCTCTATACTATTATGTGCTGCTTCAAGGACTCAATATCCTGAACGACATTCATTACAGTTTCTAATGTGATCTTACCTAATACAGACAAAGCTGGAGATGACTTTCTTTCATGTGTGCACACTCATAAAGGGTCACAGTTTACATTCAGGCCTCGGCTGCACATACACAGCTTTTTCTTCTTTTCCTTCCTTCGTTTGAAGAACAAAATCCCTCCCACGTAAGATCTGTTCTCAAACAAACCTCTGAAATGACGAGTCGACGGCAGGCCAAACCAACAGGTGGTGATGTCATCCTAACCTTGATCAATCATGCAAAGAAGAAGAAGATTATGTCAATCAGAAGCCTAAAAAAAGCCATTTCTCAGAATACTACCAGGCTGGAATCACACATTGATCGATCTGTAGCACATTCTGGGACCGTTAGCTCAGATGATCAGGTCCAAACGCTTGGCCTTCCTTCCTTCACAGTTACTGTATGTGTCAATATGTTAACGGTCCTATCAAGAAGGTCAGAAGGAACCAGAGCTATCTCATCCATTATCATTAGCCGCTTATCTAAACTGGGGTCATGGAGGGCTGGGGGGTAAACCTGGACAGGTCGCCAGACTATCACATAGAGACAGACAACCCTTCATGTTCCAATCCAGTCTCCTTTATTTATATAGCACCATTTTAGCAAACACAAGGTTTCCAAAGTGCTGCACAAACAATAAATACATAACACAATACAAAGAGATGTAGTAAACAATAGAACAGTAAGATGCAATAAGATAAAATAAATTAAAAATGGGATAAAAATAAATTAAATAAAATGTAAAATGTACTGCCCGCACAAAATAAAATATGCATGAATACAATAAAAAACAAAAAATCAACATAAAATCAACACTCTACGTGGTGTTAAAAGCCAACGAGAAGAGGTGGGTTTTAAGAAGAGATTTAAAATGAGACAGTGAGGAGGATGTCTGATGTGCAGCGGCAATTCATTCCAAAGTTTTGGAGCTGCGATGGCAAAAGCTGGTTCCCCTCTGAGCTTCAGCCCAGCTCTGGTTCTCTCAGGTTCTCCTTCCAGAGTTAAACAACAGTTAAACCGAAGCTGCATGTTTTTGGACTGTGTGAGGAAGACAGAGGAGCCAGGGAGAACATTCAAACTCCTCATTTATGATGCCTAAAAAAGAAGCTGCACACGTCTACCTTAAAAGCCAAAAACTTTGTTTACCTTGTCTACATGTCAACACTGAAAACAGATATGTTTCAAAAATCTTAACCATTGACTAAACTTTACAAAAACATGTTTTTCGGTGATCTAAAACACAGTATGTGCGGACCACCAGGTGTGGTGACCAGATGTTTGTGTTTGTCCTGGATTGTTTAAGCCAGGTGTCCTGATTCCTGAGAAATATCCACTAAACAGTAAAATGTCTTGGTTTTCAAGATTCACTTGCAAATTGTCCCAGTTTTCATACAAGCTGCTGTCTTGCATGCATCCAAAGAAAAGAAAAAACACATCAAAGACGACACGGTGTAGCTTCCCCATCGTCTACTGTTCCACACGTCATATCCACCGCTGGAGTCAGAGATGATGAAGAGACGACAGAACTAAACAAAAAAACCCTCCTGCTGTTTTAAGAAAAAATCCCTGTGTACGTGTGGACTAGACATCAGTAAAGATAATCTCTGTTCTGCACCCTCACACTGTGCTACAGCCTGATGCAACAGGATCATCTAAACATGCATTAACATCTGCATAACACTGGCCAGATGCTTTGAGATAGCCCCAAGAAATTACAACCACAGCCTGTAACTCTATCCCCACACACACACACACACACACACAAGCTGTTCATTTCACTTGATATTGATCCCACCAGTCTAATCTGCCCAAGTCACTGATGCCCTTACCTGATACAGAGGAGGGAGAATGTATAGATTGTTGTACAGTCACAGATAGAAAGATACTGACAGTGTGTGTGTGTGTGTGTGTGTGTGTGTGTGTGTGTGTGTGTGTAATCACCTTACAAATGCACATGAAATGCATGAAATAGTCTAGCAGAGTGAAGGGGATCAAACAGCTTATCCTCCCAGCGTCCATTTCACCATTTTCTCCCCCAAAACGATGTGATTGAAATGAGTTGCCGTGGAAACAGGAGATTCGGGGGTGTGACGGGACGTGTGTTAGATTAGCAGTAGGATATGTATGCATAATGTGTAGGTGTGTGTTTACTGTGTTTTCTATCAGTAAACTCTAGATTGATGTTGTTGTTGTCTAATTGAAACTGTGCCGCTGGTTAGTGGACCGGCCTGGCTCCCCACCATCTTATTTGTTAATGTTAATGTGACTTTTTCTAATTGCTTTTCATTTGCAGCCATAATCACAGCTTTGTTAATTACATGAATATTTCAGAGCCAAGCTCATTACGGGGCCCAGCATATTTCCTTCTTTTTTTTTCTGGCACGCGCTGTGTGACACTCACACACACACACACACACACATGCAGACACACCCAAACTGCTTGATTTAGCTAATTAATGCATGACTTACTGACCACTCCTAGCTATACCTCACATTTTTATGAGCTCTTTTTGAGTCCTGCATGCTCGTCACTCACTAGCATGCTGCATGTGCGGCTCACCTTTGCTAGCGTTAATCTACATGAGAATGTCATGAGACGCTGAATCAGAGCCCAGTGAACTGGGATTGGAGCCCAGTCTTCATGCCTTTAGCTAGCTCTGTGTGTCAGGGAGCGCTTTAGCTCACCTACAGAGCACTAAGTCAGTTTCAATCACATATTCACACGTTACGCACTATTGCATGGCTGCTTAGCATTTGAATGGGAAGAGCCATATGGAGTTGTTCGCACTGGAGAATCTTATTTGGCCGACATGCATCACCGTCCCCATTAAGGCTTCCTTTTATCCTTTGTCTCACCCTTTTGATCTTTCTCTCTCTCCCTCTGTGTGTCTGCAGGTCTTCCAGCTCTAGTTGTAGCAGTGTCAGTGGGTTTCACCAGAGCCAGAGGTTACGGCACAGCCAGCTAGTGAGTAACACCTGACACCCTGCACTGTTTGGATGATACATACAAAATGTTGCACAAAGCATGTAAAGATGGAAAAATAAAGTTTGCACACTAAACAATCCAATCCAACCAAAAAAACAATGATTACGAGGGTATATTAAAATATCATGGGAGCATTTTTCGTGTGCAAATTAAATTTATACGTCTTTCGGACTTTATCTCTCAACTTTAGCCATTGATGGATTACTGAATGGGCCTAAAGGACACAGGTACAGGTGTGTAAAGTGTCCGGGGCCCCCACCTACAAAATGTCACTCTATGAGACACATACCAACAAGGAAGAGACTCAAAATGACCACAAAGAAACATAAAGACTACAGAGAGACTGCTAAAGACTACAAACAGCCTATAAAGTCTACAAAGAGATGCAAAACAGCTGCAAAGAGGCAAAAAAGAGGCTCAGAGCAACTATAAAATCAGGGAAAACAACCACAAAGACACACATGACAACCACAAAGAGACACAAAAAATTAAAAAAAGGGATAAAGCAACTACAAAAGAGGTGATAAAGCAATAAATATGTGTGTTTTATTCTAAAGTTGTGCAGACTTTTGCATGTCTGTGCCCAGAGGCACAGCACCATCCACTGCCCTTACTGACAACTATTCAAACAAGATTTGAAATTCTGTATCCTCCTGTTTTCCCCAAAAGGATTCAAGCTTAGGTCTATTTCATAAATCTGTATTTTACATTTTTATAATGCACCAGAGGTGGTTATTGATTCAGTGGAGGCTCCGCTATAAACAGCCGAATATATAAACTCTGACTGTGTTTTTCACATTATTTGCATCAACAAAACAATCAGTTTTTCTCCATCCATCTGCCCATCCAATTTCTATATTCCTATTTCTGTATCTCAGGGGGAATGAAGCTTCTCCCAGCATGCACTTTGTGAAATTCAGACCACATCTTAGTCGCTCATTTAATCGACACAAGATGTTGTAGGAGAGGTTATCAAGTTATATTAAAACACATTAAAGTCCCGAGAAACTTGGTTTAAGTCTAAAGTTTTTCTCTGTAACTTTAAATATTCATGACTTAATAAGAAACAGTCCAAATTAAAGTAGGAAAAACATCATTAATTATTATTATGAATAGTTGAGTAGACAAAAAATCAGCTGATCTGCCTCGTCAGAACAGTTGGAGACAACACTAGCGACATAAGCAACAACCCCAGAATTTTTAATTATTTATTATAATTATTTATTATATATATCTATATATATAATAAAAGCGAGATTTTACATGTTTCATATGTTTTTACTATAAAGAAGTTCTGGCTTCTATATCAATACTCAATTCACTGAGAAATGTTCACAGCCTATCAGGACTTCTGTAACGTTGTGATGTCACAACTATACTTTATATGGAAACACTGACCAATCAGAGCAGACTAGGTGTGTTTGGGGGAAGCACTTAAAGAGACAGGCGCCAAAACGGAGTGTTTAAAACAGACAGTGAATAGAGGAATATTCAGACAGACAGCATGAGAAAACTAAAGTGTTTTTGACCATTCGAGGATGTAAACATGTTCAAATAGAAACCCACAATATAAGTATGAGCTTAATAATTAGCATAATAGGTCGCCTTTAAGTTGCCCACTTTGACCAGGGAGATAAGCACAAAGGCAGAATTATCTCGTGTCTATAACTATTCTAGCTTTGAAAATTGGTTTACAAGACCTTTAACATGAAATGAATCCCATTGAGGTGACAAGATTGTGAACCATACGTGGTCTGAAAAGGCTTTCTTGCTTTTCTGCTATTTCTTGCCTCCAAGTGGCAGATTGGCATCAAAAAGTCGACATGCAATCAAGTGTAGTGCACGCTTAAGATTTATATTTAATCATATTCAAAGACCTTTCAACAGTCATGTGCCATGTGTAAAATTTGTTATGGATGTTTTGTTTACATTTCAGCAGAACATGAAGCTGTTTTAAGCAGATAATGGTGTAATTGATTCAATGAAAATGCATCTTAAAAGATGTTTACAACATCGCTCCCTGTGACTTTACTCAACATCTCATTAATATGAGGACAGCATATTAGCTTTTGGCCCTGTGTGCTTTTATTCTTCCTTTTTATTGAGCTGCAATTAAGACAACAGAGGGGCTTCAGCATGCTCTGATGACATCACTGGAGGACACATTTAAAGTCATTAAGTCTCAGTAGCTTTAACACCAAATGAAATTTCACAAGAGCATTTACAGTTGGGGGATGTGTTTTAGGTAATGTTGATAATAAATTTGCTCGGCACTGAGGGCAATATTTACAGAAAGAGGCACTTACCGAGCCATAGTAATGACTGCTTTATCCCTCACTTAGGAAATTCGAGATTTCTAATTGGTTGTGTACTTGTCATGGCGAAGTCCTTGGCACTCACAGTCAAACATGAGTGCGGTGAAGTGTTATTTTATACACCAGTGGTTCTGTGATTTTCCCTGTTTTGTGCTAAAAACACTTTTTTTCCTTCTTCTCTAGCTGCTGGTTGTCCTTGGAGGGCGGTTTGCTTTATGCCTTCGTTGGACCTGCTGCTGTCATTGTATTGGTGAGACTTTTCTCTTTTCACTTTCAGAGAAAACCCTGCTCATTGCACAATTCTACACATATTTTCCTCTCAAAGCAAAGATCTTTAACCCTTTGATGCACAACATATTGACACCTTCTAATGCACAACATGGTCAAAAATGACCCTCATTCATTCCCTTCATGTTATTTAATGCTGCTGTGTGTTTCTGTGCTCTATCTTCTCATATCAACTTATTTTATGATTGAATATTCCAAGTATTCTTTAAATGTTTTTGATAACAACAGATCATTATTTCCATTTTGCCTCTCATACTTTATGAAGAAAAAAAGTATTATTACATAGCTAACTACTTGGCTAAGTAGCTTGCTAAGCTAACTACTTTGCCAAGAAGTTAGCTAAGTAGTTAGCTTAGCAAGCTACTTAGCTAAAAATGAATATGGGTCATTTTATACCCATGTAGTACATTAGAAGAGTAGTGACATAAAAAGGGATTTTATTCAAAAATTAATTTTTACATTACATTACATTACATGTCATTTAGCAGACACTTTTGTCCAAAGCGACTTACAATAAGTGCATTCAACCTGAAGGTACTAGACATAGACAATAAAGGATAATAAAGATAATAAAGGATAACATAAAATTAGGATGTATGATGATCGAAAACTTGAGGAAAACCTGGAAAATTGAATGATGAAAATTCTTTATTGCAAAGATATAGAACATAAAAACTCTATCGGGTCACTTTCGACCCATGTTGTGCATCAAAGGGTTAAAGCAGCTGACCTCTGACCTCTGAGGATTCCCCCACCCACCACCACATACACACACACATGTGAGCACCTGGGGTGTCCACGACAAACTGATGAGATGAGCACTTTGATCCTTGAGTTTAAAAATGTCCGCCCCAGAAACGCTGAAATATATTCTAGCAGACAAGAGCTTCCCTGCAATGCAACACATGCCTGGACTGATTCTCACCCGGCAGCCAAATCTCTCACTCTAATGCGTACTTTCAAAGTATGACTCACCCATGTATTTAAGGCTAAATTCTTTTCTTTCTTTTAAAAAAAACAAACTTATTTTCAGAAATAAATATGTGACTCACAGTGTGCTACACAATCACAATAATGTGTCCTTTGTTTGCTTCTGCCAATTGGTATAAAACAGACATTTTTATGTACAAGAAAATATAGCTCTATATTGTTCTGCTGCTAAATTGACTGCATTGATTGCATCTCAGTGGTGTTTTAATCATCAGTTGTTGTGTGCTGCTGCATGTGCTGGTTTCTAGGATTAGCTAATTTCTACAAAATGAATCCCTGGGTGGATATTTCCACCACTAAGCTTAATAAGTCTGGATGGGGTACTAAACTTTAGTTTGGTAATTGCTGCAACTGCCACTGCTGTTGTTGCTGTTGTTGTGTTTCTGCTCATGCATTAGGATTTTCTTTCTTGTTGCTTGTACGATCACTACGTAGCACATGTCAGGGAGAAAGCACGGATCAGACTCCGTCACAGGTGTGCAGACTGATAGGAATGTTTTTGAAGTAAATTCCTGACAAGAGAGTGGCAGTTTGACAGTTTGAGACATGGGGGAATATGGGATTATATAGTGTTGAATATTCATGATTATCATATTGCAGTGGCTGCAAATACTACTATTATTTAAAGGTTGCACAGTAAGAAAACACAGCTAACCACCACCTGCACATTCATGTTGCGTGTCCACGAGTCAGGGTCAGAAGATGATTGGCAGCTGCTCTCCTTTTCTGAAACAGGACACCTATAAAATACACAATTTTCTAATTTTATTTAAAGTATTAAAAAGGTATGCTGCACAAAGTGTGGCTGTGGCTCAGATGATAGGGTAACGCTTTATAATAAGGTCCTTAATAACCATTAATTAACAAGTAATAAGGCATTGTTCTTGCTTTAGATCAGGTAGTTACAAAAAGCATAGTTAACTTATAATAGATGAGCAATAAAGTATATTTTAATATCAATAAGCAAACAAAATAAAATTAATAAAGGCATGGCAGAGACATAATGGGTGGGTCATGGGTGTTTGTAATGCCATTATTAACACTTATATAAGCTTATAAACACACAATAATGTTAATAAGCATCTTGTAAGGACTTACAAGGGCCTTATTACTTGTTAATTAATGGTTATTACAAGGACCTTCATATAAAGCGTTACCAGTGAACCCAGACTGCTCCCAATGCTGCCTTCATTGGTATGTGAATGTATTTCTGTTGGTGGCAGGTGGCACCATGTAAGATATCCTCCGCTACCAGTAAGAACAGTCTGTCCTCCTGTCAAAAACCTCATAGGTCATGTGGACCGAAAAATCAGTTATATTTATTAATTTCACCGGCCGCTGTAATGTAACCTTGCTGACGTAATAGTGACGTTTTAAAGGGAGCAAGACTTCCACCTAGGAGAGCAGGTTCATGTCCTGTGTGACAACAAAATAAACCATTTGCAACAAGTTACATTAATTGCGTTTTTGATCGTAACTTACGTTTTTTACGTAAATTGCGGCAGTCACGTGCCCCTTTTAACTACTTAATTTCCGTCATTTACGTACATTTATTTACTGTTTAAACTGTCTTTTATAACTCCTTACCAGAAGTTTTTTAAGCCATGCAGTAGCTGCATATCACTCCACATTAGCATACAGTCGCTGTAGTGTTATTTTTTCAGTGTTAATAATTTTGATTTGGTGAGTGTCGATTTTGGAGTTGTTTTCACACTTGTAGTGATCAAAAAGCTTCTGCCAGCATTGTTACATGTTAACACCTGAGTTAGAATCACTTCAGTTGGAGTTGATTTTCAGATTTTGTGACTTGAATGTTCGGCTAAAGACAGAATGCACTTTTCATGTATCGTAAAACAAAACAATGCATGTTAATTATCACATTAGTGAAAGGAAATAACATGATTTTAGGGTTAAAAATATACTTTGTGTCATAAAATAACACGATGTATGTTAAAAATTAACACTCAAAGTGAAAAGGAATAACACAATTTGGAGTTAAAAGTGCACTTATGTGGTGCCATAAAACAACACCAAGTGTGTCAAATATTCAACACTATTAAAGAGTTAAAATATAAAAAACAATTTTCATTGTGTAATTTTAACTCAGAATCCGTGAGAACTACACTACTGGTCAAAAGTTTTAGAACACACCAACTTTTCCAGAATTTTATTGAAAATGATGCAGTTTAATGTCTCAGTGTACTCTGAAATTAATGCACATTTGCAACATTTAAAATTCTTTATTGAGCATGATAGTGCTTTGAAAGTAAAAAAAAGATTAAAAATCACATTTTATGTTGGACTAAAGGACTAAAAAAAGACACAAATGACCAAAAAAAGACACAAAATGACTAAAAAAAGAAACAAAATGACCAAAAAAAGACACAAAATGACAAAAAAAGACACAAAATGACTAAAAAATGACCAAAAAAAGACACGACATGACTTACAAAGACATGAAAAGAATTAAAAAATGGACAAAATAGCCCAAGACTCCATAGAGTTAAGTTGTTAACCCATTTCTTGTTCCCTGAAAAAGGCCTACTTGTATAATTCTGAAATGTACATTATTTTTCAGTTTTGGTTAAGCTTACCTTTTTTTATTTACCTCTGGCAGTTCACCACTTACCTTTGGACCCTTTCAAGCTGTTCATTTGACTTGAACTGCTTGAATTTCAATAAAAAACTGGAAAAATTGGGGTGTTCTAAAACTTTTCACCGGTAGTGTATATAAACTCAGAAAAAGTGTTAAATTTAACACTCTGTGAGCTGAATTAACACTCCTGATTTTGCTGTGTACCATCACGCTCCAGGCTGGTAATAGTAATAGTAACAGTAAGACATTTTATTAAAAGAATAGTGAGGGTGTAGGTCAAATCAAAGGACAGATATTCTATAGTTGTGTGCCATCTTTCCACCTCCACAGTGTGGATGTACTCTCTACAGCCAGCTGCTGTGTAAGCGTCCCCGGCCCCCCGGTGTTGTTGCTAGGGCCCCCCCGGTGTTGTTGCTAGGGCCCCACTCTTACAAACATCTGTAATGAGAATGGGACGTCGGGCAGAGAAACACAGACCTTCCCACAGGACTCTTCTCTAATTAATGAACCTGGCCCTGGGCAAATAGCAGAGCAGGACGATGCTGACTCACAGAGCCGGGGCCAGACATGACTGGCATGACAATAGTGCTTCACAATCTGGCACATCGAAGCAGCACACACAGGAGAGGGAAGCAGATCACAGAGTTTTTTAGCAAATTGCAAAAGCTGCCAGATGTACTGTAGATGTAGCAAAGGAACAGGCTTCGAGGAAAAAAAAATCCGGCTGCTGCAAAAGCTGCAAAACTCCAACCGACCACATGAAAGTCAGACTTTAACTGCTTAACTGCTCCGTGTATTGAATCTAGAAGCTGCTCTTGGTGACAGATGAAGGGAGGAATCCAGACAGACATTCAGTTTGGGACCTTGATAAAAATAGGAATTCATTGCATACATTGTATAGGCATGTACTAAAGCTTGCATGTCATTGCTAAGAACACTACACTGTAAAAAATATTCTGTTTAATTTACGGTAAAATACCGGCAGCTGTGGTTGCCAGAACTTCACCGTAAAAATTACAGTGAGTGGATTTTCTATTCTAAATTTAAATGTAAATATCAGCAAAAACTGTAATTTAATCTTCAATCCTGTTATTTTTTAGGGTAATTGTGTAATTCATTCACACATCATGCTATTTCTCCATACATTTCGCATGAAAATGTTATATTTTACAGCAAAACTGTGTGTTTCTTCCAGTTTATGACAGAAAAAAGTAAACGTTTTGTGCCATTCTTTGATTTACGGTAATTAAAAGTGTCTAATACGGTGATATACAATTTTTCATTTTATGCCCTATTTCTGATGTATTTGACAGTGTTTTACTGTTATTTCTACAAACCTTTTTTACAGTGTAGCAGATGAATAACCAAACAGACACTCTACAGGGAAAGCCATACAGGCTGCAAGAAAGAGTGCAGATGAATGTTGGAAATCAGGATTAGAAGGAATATGTGGCCAGCATAGAAAATCTCCCAGATGGGAAGGATTTAAGAGTGAAAGAGGTCTAGATGTGGCATGCCTTGGCTCAGATCTGAGCCTAATAGAATCTCTGTCACTGGGTCACTATGGCCAGATGTTTGGCAGGCTTAGCTATGGGCTCCTCATTAGTAAGGGAAGCCACGATGAGAGGCAATAAGTGTTTTTTTTTCTTGCTTTTTATTTTTGGTAGTCACCACAAATGGAAAAATCCCAGCTTGGAGTAATAGTAATCGCTGCTGACTGTTTCTTTATAACACGCCAAAGTTTTGTCCATTAATAGCAAATGGTGATTCAGTTGGATTTGGCAGGAAAGCGTCTGCTGTTGGGGAGGGAAAGTCTGAAAGTATCCAACAGAAACTAATCCCCTTTAATAATCACACATGTACATTAAAGCTTCCTTAAACTAGAATGGCCTTCACATGCTCCTTGGATGGTCCCATTCCCTGAGTAGGGAATTAGTTTTTCCGACTTTGGTGTGTTGATGAGCTGCATAATGCAACAAGACTGTGTTGTATTTTATAGTACTTTAACAACACATTGATAGATTTTTCCAGTTTTTGGAAATGGTTCAGGTGAGCCATTAAATATGCAACCTCATTTTCCTTAGTTGTTGTTGTTTTGGCTTAGTTTGCCTCTACTTGAATTGGTTTATGTTTAATCCAAGTATCACAAAAAAGAAGCATAACTTGGTTACTTTGTATTACTTTTTAGTTACCTCCATACCAAATCTGCAAACCGTTATTATATTCAAACTTATAGTGGCAGTGGTGGAAGAAGTATTCAGATCCCTTTACTTCAGTTAAAATACTAATGGAGAATTACTCCATGACTAATAAAAGTCCTGCATTTTAAACTTACTTCAGTAAAAGTACAAAAGTATCAGCATCAAAATTTACTAAAAGTATCAAAAGTAAAAGAACTTGTTATGCAGATTGTTTCATAAATTCCAAATAAATTATTGTATTATTATTTTTGAGCAGCATGGATAATCTTAACTATGTAATAACCCTTTATGTACGTAATTTTAAATTAATCATACTTTTCATGTTAAATCTTGATCTGAAAAGTAACTTAAGCTGGCAGCTTCAATAGTAGCTTAAAATATTTACCTATATAAATAAATATACATTAATAACAAATGCCAAATAGCAGAAATGTATATATATAATGCGTATAGAATGTATGCATGTGTCTTATTTTTTATATTCGTATTCTGTCTTCTATATCTATATGTCTGTATCTTGAGCTGCTGTGACAACTAATGTTCTAACTAATGTACTAAATGTTCAAGTATAGTATATAGTAAAATATAGTATAGTATAAAGTTTTTATAGTATAGTATTTAGTTTGGTCAGGTTAGCTAACTAATGCTAACCTGAGCTCATTGTGTTTCTGTGGAGCTAATGTTGGTGTTGATCTGTAAATGTTTCTTTAAATCAGATGTTGGTTCTTTGGATGATGGCAGCTTCTTCACAGTTTCCTCTGTTCTGTGTTGTTGTTCCCTTTTTCTGCTTTAAGTACTAAATAATGGCTGAATTTCCGCCCGGTGACAGCATTTCTTCAGCTTCAGTTAGAGGACGTGATAATGAACTGATTCACTGCAGACACGGCTGGTGTTGTGTGATTTATGTGAAGTGTTGCAATATGTGCATGGGACTATGTTTTTTTTTTATTTTAAAATGTATTTTTGAGTTGCAGACCTGCTGATAATCCCAATTTGTACTTAACTTATTGGTAATGATTAGACCTTTTCTTCTGTAACTCCAGATGCAGAAATCTAAAGTGTTCAGGAATTATTCCTCTTCATTGTTCCACTTTTTTTTTTTAGACATATTGGACTTTATGGATTTTCAAAACTGTAAATTATAGCAGTGTGCTAGAAAGTCTACCCGTGTATATGCTTTTGAATTAAAGCTGTTATTGAAATAAGCTTAAAGCTTCTTATATAGAAGATATAGTGACAGCAAAGTCACTGTCACATTCAGTCACTGGGACAATCAGAAAGTCTTCCTGAATCAACTGAAACATTAGCAAAAGAAATGAAGAAAACCTGTTATATTGTGCATGAATCCCTGTCAAACTGTCCTCTCTCTCTCTCTCAGGTGAATATGCTCATTGGAATCGTGGTGTTTAACAAGCTCATGTCTCGTGACGGCATCTCAGACAAGTCCAAAAAGCAGCGAGCAGGGTGAGTTCATGTTCTGAACCTTCTGCACGTCGACACACACTCCCACAACACAAGAGACACACTGACTCATCCATCCACACCATTCTTGGTGGGAAACCGACTACAAATTTGCTGCATTAAATAAATCTCACCCTCTGTCAGACATAAACTCAGGGAGACAACATTTTCATGGCAGCTAACTGCTTTCAAGGGTCTCTGAACACACACCTACTGGTGCACCTGTGCCTCCCGTAAAAAGAATCAGAAAATACGGTCCAATTTGGCAACAAAACGACAAGACATCTGTTGTGTTCTGTTGCTCTGTGAGATCTCTCAGACTTTCCCAATCGCTTCCACGTCGACTTCTCTCAGTATTATGTGACATGATGAATATGGTGGAAATAGAAATCAATGGCAGATGGAAAGCTAATTATACACTGTAAACACCAGGATTGTGTGGGTGAAATCTTATACACTATTAGAATCCGTTATTCTTTCAGACACATATGATGTATGCATACATATAAGACAGGCATGCATATGCATCCAGCTATAATATTACTTGCATTAAAGCGGTAGGGGAGTTGTTCATCATCTTCACTAATCCTGGTGGAGATTTCCTCAGCTTTCGCAAATCAAATCCATGTTTTCAGCTCCATATCTATTGATTACATTCTTTCTCTCCCTCTCATTTCATTTCACCCAATGTCTGTCTCTAGCACAAATTAAAATTGATCATTTGTGAATAGCTGCAATTACAGATTGGCTATCCAGGGGGTTGATTAGCTTCTGTCACCCTTTGAGACTAAACCAGCTGATGTGTGCAAACACACCTACCAACACACGCTCCCCTTCGTTGTTGCAGGCAGAAGGTGTTATCGGAGCGCCTTCCTCTCAGAAACAGTGTGTTTACAGTCTAACCGCACACAGCGGTAGCTGCTGTTGCTAACAGGACAGGCTGTCATTAGCGTAATGTATTTCCTTATGAAGCCGTGGGGATGTGGCGGGCGCTAAGGCAATGAGCTGTGATGGGACGCTAATGTAGCATAGCCCGCGCATTGCCCCATCATTCTCCACTTGCGATATATATATTTAAATACACACACATACACACTGTGTCTCTCCATCTGAGTAGTCAACTGTAAGCAAACAGCCAAAGTCTCTTTCTTGCCTGACGCTTCATCAGGCTGCAGGAGCACATGGTCGCTGTACTTCCTGTCTGTGTCACTATTCTGATGTAACATTGCAATGTCCGTCTCTCACTTTCTCTCCACTTGAATCAATCTTTGTATTCTGACTGTTATTCATTGCTGCTACTTTTTAAGATCTGGTTTTAATTTGCCTTTCTTTCTTTTCTCCCTCCCCTTCCCCCTACACCTTTTTTTCTTTTCCCCCTCCCTCTCTTTGTTGTGTCCACTTTTTCTCTTTTTCTTTTTTTTCTGCAACTGTGACGCCTGCACATTCACCTGTTGCCATTACTGGAACTTGTGTTTCCATACACCCCCCCTCCCCTCCCCACTCCCTCTTATCCTCCTCCCAACATGGTTTTGTGTGTGTGTGTGTGTGTGTGTGTGTGTGTGTGTGTGTGTGTGTGTGCACATGTCCTAAAGTGTCCCAGCGGAGGCGCGTAGCCGACTGCTCCTGAAATGCTCCAAGTGTGGCGTGATCTCGAGCACCGCTCTGTCCAGCTCGACTGCCAGCAGCGCCATGTTAGTCCATCTTCATCTTTCTATTTTTTTCTCTCTCCATCATCCTCTCTCTGTCTCTCTCTCTCTCTCTCTCTCTCTCTCTTCCATCCTTTTAATCTCTGGCTGTCGGTAATGATGCAGGATGACATTCAGACTTGTCTGGATGAAAAAAAACAACAACTAATGAAAGGAAAGCACCTGCACTGAAAGCCGCCACTATTTAATGAGAGCATGTTTTGATCCAAAGTGGATTTTCCTCAGGTCGTGCTGAGCAAACCTGACCTATGTCAGACAGTGTTTGTGAATCACTTTTTAGAGTTTGTTTTAACTTGTTTATAGAGCAGCATTGCAGAGGCTTAACACATCAGGCCAGCACAATGTCAGGAATGATGCAAACTGTGTTGCATTATAAAATCTGTTTGTGTAGCTGTGCTGCAAAACTTTCACTCTCCAATTATCCTGTCTGATACGGTGAACTGTCATTTTAAACTGTGTTCAGTGAACACATCACATTTCAGATGGTGTTAAGGAAAACATTTCTCACCAATATCATTATATATTTTTGTATATACGGGTGGTGTAGATGTATAAATCTTTCTA
This sequence comes from Centropristis striata, assembly GCF_030273125.1. Lineage (NCBI taxonomy): Eukaryota > Metazoa > Chordata > Actinopteri > Perciformes > Serranidae > Centropristis > Centropristis striata. The sequence continues at coordinate 803,787 of NC_081530.1, forward strand.
TTTGAAGCATTTTTACTCCGTGTCTAATTGTGGGGGGTGCTACACAGCCTGAGAAAAGACTTTTGCCTCATGGTTTTTATTATTTTTGTGTCATGCATAAATAATATGGCCAGCCCAAATAGGCTTACAAAAGACCATTATTTAGAAAAAGGGAGCAGAAACCAGACTAGCAACATAAATTACAAATAATACCAAACAAATAAACAATCCTGACATTTTCCAAGCTTTGGAAACAAAGGCGGACAATTTATAACCCTGGAATGAAACAACCATTCTGTTGTGTCGTATGAGTGCACCAAAACTTTTTAGACATTTTATTCACGATAGATATTGTTAACTTGTTATCCTATTCAGAGAAATACTGAACTAATTCATTAAAGAATTGTCCTAATTTGCATGATTCACACAACATGTTGTCTTTGTGGATGTTTTTACATCAACTTCAGTCCAGAAGAAGAAGAAGTTCTGTTCTCAAAGCAACTTAAGACCTTTGATTCCTTGATTAGTTGCCCTAACAGAAGATTGATTGATTAAATTGATAAAAAAATTGATTAAAAGATGAACATTTAAAAACAAACGAACAACAATAAATACAAGACAACAACACGAAATGAAACAACAACAAGACTCAACACTTATTTGAATTCAAAAGGAGTGGGAAGAAGCCAAAGCTTATTAAATCCCTTCTCCCTATGTTCATTTACTATATTCAGTTATATAACAACAATAATATTTATATATATGTATGTATAACACATAGTAATGTAGTTTATAAACTCATTATTACCATTATTAACACACATAACTAGATTCAGTGGATATATGTTTGGCTTTTCCCCTAAAATCTAGCAAGTAACTTTCTTCTGATTGTTTTCATTCTGCATGATAATTCATTAGTATACATTTTGATACAGCTTCCTCAAAAGCAGCATGAGGCTCTGTAGCCCATGGAGAATCGTGTAATCTACTCCAAATAAAAACCAGCTTATAGACTTTGTATTCTGACATATTAAGCAAACTGTCTTATTGCCATGTTGATTCAGCAATTAAACCCATAGAACCATATGGGGGATGCACATGGATTATAAAGTATATATTTTCACAACTAGCAACAGATCATCATGCAGCTCAACCAGCCAAGATTTTAGCTTTAGTCTGGGGAGTTTAAATCCCCAAAATGTTTATAGGGTCATGGAAAAAAATGAGACCCCCCTTGTTTTCTCCTTGCTTTCTTGTTAAATTAATGCCTGGTACAAGTATTTGTTTTGACAAATATGATGATAACAACAAAAGTAGCTCATAAGAGTTTAATTGAAGAGCTGATATCTAGACATTTTCCATATTTTCTTGATAATGAGTTTAGTTATTATCAAGAAAATCATTTTATTTCATGACTGTATTCAGGTATACATTCCAGTGTTACCGTCCCAAGACGAACAATCTCTGTTAAATTTTGATTTATTGATAACCCCATCTGTCACACCAGTTTTTTCTTTTTCTTTTTTACAAAATCAACACATTTCATAAATCCTCCTCAGATTCAGGCAATAGAGCAACATCGTCTGCATACAAGACAATGTTGTAGATTTACTATTGGTTTACAAATATAGTTAACCAGGTAAGAGAAAACATGTCACCTTGTTTAAGACCAGAGGGAGTACTAAACCAACTTTATATATTGTGAACCTCTTCACAGGCAACTGCACAAGGATTTTAATCGATACAAAATATTTGTGGCGCTGCAGGAAGTTTGTACAGTCAGTATTACATACACGGACTGAGGAGTTTGAAAGGTCGAACAAAATGTGCTATAATCCAGTGCTTTAGGAATTTTAAGTCATGTATTAATAACTTAAAGTCAATATATTGACCTTAAGTTCTAGAATGAATCATCTGTATTGCTCTTGTTTTTATATGCTGCACACAAATCTCCTAAAGTGTACATTATTGGAATACACATTTTCTAAGCATCTTCTTTTTACATGTTTTTCTTCCGTTCACACTTGGTGATACACATTATTATCCAAACAATGCAGCAACAAAAGATACAGTCTGCTGCTGAAAGAATCATTTAAAATGCACAACACAATAATGTAATTTTAAAAACTGATTGAAGAGACAGTAGTAGATATATGGCAGTTCTATATATTTTCCATATTCCACTCTTTGAACCTGAAGCATCTCATTATCTCCCTGCCAGCATCTCCTATCAGGTGTCAACACGTTAGAAGATGTCACAAGAAAGGGATCAAAGACCGATTTCTTTTTGAGGAGTCTCTTTCTGGCCTCTTAGCAAGAGGTTTGGTTGTCATGGTTCCACATTCAGACAGTCAGTGTGTTAATGAAAGACCCTCCTCCGCTCCCCAAACAATCCTCTGCATATATAACTACGTCCTTGTGCAAACCTTTCATTATAGCTTTGTGCTTACTTTGGAAGCGCGCTCTGTCTAAAGCAGGAACTCTGTTCTTAGTTGTGTTGTTGCATGATTGGACACTAATGGGATGAGATTGCCTATTTGCAGTAACAAGTTTGTATCAGTTTGTTGTTGTCACTGGGAAAACACGGGGCCATTATTGACTTTCTTTCACACGCTTTTGCAGATCTCAGATCCACCTACAGCTTTGCTGAATACATATTGGAAGATATGGCCATTTATATTCACATTATAGTTCACTTCTCCTTGATTCCTGCAATATATTATTTGGTTGGAAGGTCCTTCAAATAATCTGCTTACGGAAATCCTAGTGGAAATCCATAATCAAACAGTGTGTGCTGTGTAATTTCTGCATTATTTACTAAAACACAAGAATTTAGCTAACTCATTCAGCATTATTATATAGTAAGCCTGCTCTGTTTATACATAAGTGACCTGATAAAGCTTTAAAGGCTTGGGAATTCATTCCTAGAATTAGATGAAAATTGTAACAAAGCAAGCTTTGCCCGCATTTCTTTCCCCCCAAATGACTTTGTAGCACTTTGAAATACAGCAGCTCATTAAAAAACACTTATTATGTATGATACAAGAGTGGCTCTGTTCACATACAGGCTGCACTGAACCCTACTGGATCAGGCTGAACACTTCTTATGATTCACCTGAAAAGTAATGCACTGAAATTTCGTAGCTTTGCTATGAAATTGTGTCTGGTGATGTAATAGAGGAGCCAAGTATAGGAGGAGGATCAAACACACCGTAGCTTTGTGCCCCGTCTGAAGTTATTGATGGAAGTAGTATTTCATAACTTCTTTTTTCCTAACTTTAAACAAGTCATTTATGAAATAGTTCCAATTTTCAACATTAACAATGTGTGAATTAACAAACAGCAACAGACCAAATTTCTTAGGATATATGCATTATGCTTTTCATGGGAAAATGTAAATAATTTCGCAAGAATACGAGAAAAAAACCCCAGTTTAACACAGCTGGAAACTTTACACATCAACATGAGGAGTGCACAGCTTTGGCTTTATTGCTCTATTTTCTCTTTTATTCATTGCTCGTGGACATGCACCTGTAAAGGGACGTGAACATTTCCACACAGAGCTCTCCGTCTGTCCAACTGATGGTTATAAAACCAGGAATATGTGCTCAAACAGCATGAACATTTTAAATTGCTGTCTGACTCCGTAGCTATACAGATGCACACACACACACACACACACACACTGCCACACATCCTCACTCCTCACAAGCCCCCATGTCAGGCCTGTCATTGGCCTGTCTGCCCCCCCCCCCCCCCCCCCCTCGGCCCTGAGCCAATCAGATCACAGCCCACCAGCACGACACTTAGAGCGCATCAACCATGTAATTGTGAGCAATTGTCAGTCTCATAACTATCTACATGATTACACATCATCTTCCACTTCTTAGTTGGAATATTAAGTGTGATGCAAACCTCAGTGTGCCAATCAGCTTCAAATTACCCACCACTGAACCTATGACTGATCTGTGTGTGTGTGTGTGTGTGGGTGTGTGGGTGAGAAGTGGAGTTATGTGACTTATCAAAGCTGGCTGCTCTGCTTTGAGACTGAATCCCTTGTTCCTTCTTCTCCTCCTCCTCCTCCTCCTCTTCCTCTGACAGGGCGTCTCTGTGGAGCTCCTGTGTGGTTCTCCCCCTGTTAGCGTTAACCTGGATGTCAGCCGTGCTCGCCATCACCGACCGCCGCTCCACGCTCTTCCAGGTGATGTGTCTCAACAACACTACACTGTAAAAATTAATCTGTTTCATTTACGGTAAAATACCGGCAGGTGTGGTTGCCAGAATATCCCCGTAAAAAATACAGTGAGTGGGTTTTCCACTGTAAAAAAAAAAAAATCTGTATCTGTCTATCTGTAATTTAGACTAATAATAATAATAATAATAATAATAATAATATAGACTGAATAATCTTTTTATTTTAAGAGTAATGGTATAATTTTGATATTTTGGTATTTCTCCATTCATTTTACATGAAACTGTGTGTTTCCTAATTTATGACAGTAAAAGTAAAAGTTTTGTGCTATTCTTAGATTTACGGTAATTAAAAGTGTCTACTACGGTGATATACAATTTTTAATTTTACGCCCTATTTCTGATGTCATTTGACAGTTTTTTACTGTCATTTTCTACAGTGTAGTACATGCTCACATACTGTTACTCAGCGCTTCCCAACCTTTTCTTCGTCTGCAGTACCCCCACAGACCAATTTAATTTAAATTGGTTTCAAACTTTAGACTTTTTCTTACATCAATCAATCAATCAATCAATATCCTTTATTTAACCAGGTAAAATTCATTGAGATTAAAATCTCTTTTTCAAGAATGACCTGGCCAAGAAGGCAGCACCATGATAAATTAAGAACAATCAACCACAATTCTCATACACCACATTCAACATCAATTAAAGTACATACAAGATCAGGGACAAGACTATATGAAGATTGAAATGAGTACAGTTAAAAATGAAATAAATAAACTGGTGACAGATGAATGAATAAACCCGGCAATTACATGATTAAACCATGTTTGCTCCATTTGGGCAGTTGCAAGTTGTAATATTTACACTTAGAGTGGCAGAAGCTAAAACATATCAGCCATTTATCCAATACTTTTAGCCGACTATTGCAACCATCTGTCCCATTTAATGACAGCTATTTAACCCTTTATCAGGCAAACAACTATATTTGGTAACTTCAGGTAATATTTTGAGAAAAAAGTTGCAAATTTACTAGATTAAAGTGGCAAACCTACAAGAAAAAAAGTTGCAGATTTAAGAGATTTAAAGTGGCAAATCTGTGCAAAAAAGGTCGCTGATTTACGAGAAAAAAGTGGGAAAAAAGCAATTTTTTTCTCCCAGATTCACCACTTTAACCCTTAATAGGGCACTCATTGAAACACTTGCAAATTCCAACCCTAGAGAATATTTGAGGATATTACATACTGCCAGAATGTGTAAAAAAAACCTCAATAAAATAATATTTTGAGAAAAAAGTTTACGATATTAAAGTGGCAAATCTACGAGAAAAAAATGTGCAGACTTATGAGATTAAAAGTGGTGAATCTGGGAGAAAAAAAGTTGCTTTTTTCCCACTTTTTTCTCGTAATCTGCAACTTTTTTCACGCAGATTCACCACTTTAAATCTCTTAAATCTGCAACTTTTTTTCTTGTAGATTTGCCACTTTAATCTAGTAAATTTGCAACTTTTTTCTCGAAATATTACCTGACTCTAACTACCAAATATAGTTCTTTGCCTGATAAAGGGTTAAACTATTCATCCATTGCTTCGAGCCACTGGTGGCCTGCCCTCCTTGGTGCCCCCATGTTTGAAAAAAACATGAAAAAGTGCCCTTTAGAGTGCCCTTAAATGGAGAAAATTTGATAAAATGCCCTCTGGGGTTCCTGTAAATGAAAAAAAACATGATAAAGTTTACCTAAAAGTGCCCATCCACTAGAGAAAACTTAATAAGGAGGCCCCCAGGGTGCCCTTAAATGGAGAAAATCTAATAAAGTGCCTCTAGGGTGACTTTAAAAATAGCCAAGTGCAATGCAGTGCCATATAGGCTGAGATACGCCAGTAAATAGAAAAACTTTTGGGGTTTTGGACTGTCAATCATATCACAAAGTGTACACATGTTTTATTTGTCTTTTTTATTAGCTGAGCTACTCCAATAATTTCCCACCTAACCCCTGACAACTGCAGAAGTACCCTGGTTATAACTCACACACATATACCTGTGATGCATCATAGAAAATATATAAAAATAAATGGCATCAAAAAGTATTCACATCCCTTACTTAAGTAAAAGTACTAATACCAGGTAGGGTTCATTTTAACTACTTATTATACTGTTATGATGTTTAATTTGGGTAAAAAAAAGTCTCATCACTTTAAATTGATCATGTTTTTTATGTTCAATTTTGACCTGAAAAGTAACTAAAGCTGTCAGCTGACTGTAGTGGAGTAAAAACAACAATATTTTCCTCTAAAATGTAGTAAAGTAGGAGTATAAGTACAATACTTGAGTAAATGTACTTAGTTACTTTCCACCACTGCATTTTATCCTATTTGTCCATAAAGACAAAGAGATTAAAGCTGAATAATACAGTGTGTAAATAGAGAATAGGCAAAAGAAAAGAATAGAGTCAACAGTGAAAAAAGTCTGAAAGAAAGAAGAGCCAACAATCCCCACTGTTGAGGATCATGAGCAGTCACGCAGACGATGAATGGAAGTATGAATGGCTGTGATGATTTATTATGAATAAACATGACTTGGCTGACTCATTTCATTCTCACATCAGTGTTTCTCTAATGATTACTGACTCACTTCCCTACAGTACACAGGATAAGATCATGCAGTGGTTTGCAAAGTTTGTGCAGAAGCACCCTGGGGAACCTAAAATACAATTGAAGCATGCTGTAATATTTAATTCTTCCTTTTTCCTCAGTACTTCTCACCTTTAGACTTTTCACTACTTTCACATCAACATGCAGTGTTTAATGTCAGTGTTTTCCATTATATTTAACGTATATTATAGCACAGCTAAGAATGGTATTGACAGCACAAGGTTGCTGGTTGTCATGGTAACGCAACCCACTTAGTGGCTTTTGAGTTTTCCAGGTGCACAGAAGTCAGAAATAGAAAGTGTAAGAGCAGTGATGGAAAGATTTGTTGCTGTAAACGGATTGAAGAAATGCTGAAACATCTCAGAACTCAACACAGCTTGAAACAGCTCAACCTTCTGGACAAAACCACTCAAACCAGTAATGTGTCTGTAATGTAATGTCCTAGATTATCCTGCTGAACAAAACGTGTCAGCATCAGACAGATGTCTTTGCCACAGAGGTTATTTTCTGCCATGATTCAAATCCAATGCAAAAATGCCATAGGCCTATATAATATGTCATCTGAGAGGTGCCTGGAAAACAAAAGGTTACTATGAAGGGGTTCCATGCTTTAAAATGATCTGCTATAATATACCAATGTGTAAACAATAACAGAGAAATGTCCCTTGTCTCCTCCAGGTCCTCTTTGCCGTCTTTGACTCCGTCCAAGGTTTTGTCATCATCACCGTCCACTGTGCGATGCGCCGAGAGGTGAGTCTGCAAAAAAAGAAAAGTTGGGTGAACTCAAAATTTCAAGGCAACAAACTTCGATAAAATTTTAAGTTGGACAATTAAACTAAATATTTAAATGTTTGTTTTTGAGTTTGCTCAACTCTGAATTTCTCTGGCACGATTGTAACGCCGCTATGAATGTCAGCTAATGTTGTGACCACAATTTTGAGTTAGCATTGATACGCTAATGGCTACTCTTGTAGCTGTAACAAGCAGCGCCGCTAGCATCAGTTAGCCGCTGGCATCAGTTAGCCGCTGGCATCAGTTAACCGATAGCATCAGTTAGCCGCTAGCTTTCGCTAATGACCGAATTTCCCAACAAAGAAATAAGAGTTATCAGAACTATTGTCCCTTGTTGTGAACCCCAACTTAAAGATATAAGTAACAACTCACCAACTTGTTTTTGAGCAGACAACTGGCTTCCTTTGTTGTGCTAACTTACATTATTGCCCTAAATGTCAATAATTTATATTTTCAAGTTTTACCAACATAAATCACTGTTTTAGGCCAAAAAAAAACAAGCTGCAGTGTGGTTTCCTCCTCCTGTTAGCAGCTGTGTGCATGTCGACTTCATACATTTTTAATTCAGCACCACACACACACACACACCGTGACCTCTCCGACATTCACTCCTTCCGACAGGTGGAGGATTCGTGTTTCCAAATGTCACGTTAGTTTCCGGGTCAGTCTGAAGTCACGGCACAACACAAGTGAATTAGACATGAGGGGGATTAGCATGGTATTTATGTCTCATGTTGCAGCGCTTCTCCTCCATAATACACTATGATAGTGCAGTATTGTCCGTCTGATCCCAGGCTGCTTTAAGGAGCTTACCAAGATGCTGTATGGAATAAGACGATAAGTCCCTAACTAATACCCCCAAGTGCCTTTATGCCACAGGCTTTGCTGTGCCCCCACTGGGGAGCTGAGGTTTAAACTCATTGTGCACATACATGTAGTCAAGCCCCTGAGACACACATTTACACACATTTTCCTTTGGTAACTCACACTTCCTGTCACTATAATTAATGGATTCACAGTCATCCATAACTGTAAATGTGCTGCTGATGCATGTGAACCGCACACAGCCGTGCATTCATCCAACAGATCATTATGATATTGAATGCACTGCATAGTGTAAGTGAATTCTTAAATGCTCAGAATGCTTAGCTGAATTAAATCAATATCACAAAAGCAGCAGGGATCAGAGTACTGTAAATCCAGGAATTATTTATTGTAAATGTATGAAAATCCCCCGCGTAAATCCTTAGTAGCTGCTGAACAACAGGCAGAGGGGAGCACCACACCGGAGGAGGAGGAAGAGGAGGAGGAGGAGGAGGAGGAGGAGGAGGAGGAGGAGGGGGGAGGAAGCATTACGCTGCAAAACAAGAGAAGGCAGCACAAAGGGTGATGCTGTGTGAAGTAAAGTACAGACACAAAAAAACGTGCCGACACACGAGCGAGGGCGCCGTGTAGCTCTCTCTGAGAAGCGCCCGCTGCTTGTAAAGGGGCGCGGCCAGAGAATGAAAGGACGGCGGCGGCGGCCTGCTGAGATCAGTGGAGGAGAAGGCGGCGAGGGAACACGAGTGGCGTCAGAAGGTGCTGTGATTAGGAGGTAGCAGGAGAGGAGAGATTGGGAGGAAAAAGCTGCGGAGGGGCTTAGTTAAGTGAGAGAGAAGAGGAAGGTGGGGGGAAGGAGGAAGACAAATTGCTTGCAGAGATCTATGGGGGGAAGAAAAACATGATTCAAGAGCGAAGCAGGGGATGATGGGAGGGGAGGAGAGAGGGGTTTGGACACATAGAAGGGGCTTTGAAGTCAGAATTAGTTGCATTGCAGATCCACACAGCAACAGAACAAATGGCATTAAAAAGAAGAGATGGATGGAAGGAAACAATGCAGGCAATAACAGAGCCCATGCAGTATTAATCAGACATGGATTCTCCTCCAGTCCTCCATTTATAGCAGCACACACACACACAGGACCACCCAGCGAGAGAGGAGATGCTCTTGCAACGCTTCTTACACGAGCTCTCTTGTTTCCACCCGTGAGATTCTTATAGGATTTGACAGCGGCAACATTGAGAAATGATGTTGCTCCTCAGCAAGGGTATCTATAATACAGAGCCCGGTGGGGGGGGGGAGGGGGGGGGGGGGGGGGGGCTGCAGGTTCTCAGAGTTGGCTGTGAAAACATAATGCACAGGAATCCATTTGATTTGTGTTAGAAGAAGTCATCGTTTGACACTGAGCTGGTGTGTTTATGAGCCACCGGGTGGAACACGTATATGTTGGTTTTAATTTGGCCCGAGCAGCCTTCTGATCTCACAAGGCTCCAGTAGAGCACTTTGAAGAGCTGCTGTGTGCTTTCTATACCAATCCTCCCACTGTTACATAAGCTACACGCTGAGCTACTTTGCAAAGAATATAGCCATTTTCACATAATTCAGTATTCAGTGAACATCTGTCATTGCAGCGATAAAGAATACGAGGGAGTGAGTTCTCCCAAACTAACTCAAGGAAAAGTTCCTCCACTAACTTCTTCTCCTCTGCCCCCTCCTCCTTCTACCTCTCCTCTCTGTATTCATCCCTCCTTCCCCTCCTCCAGGTGCAGGATGCGGTGCGCTGTAGGATGGGGGGATGTAAGGACGACAGCGAAAACTCCCCAGACTCCTGCAAGAACGGACAGGTGCAGATCATGGTGAATAGCATTCCATTTCATCCCACGTTGCAATCCATTAGTGGCTGACTAACATCCAGCCGGCCGGACGGAGCTTTCTGGAAGCTTCAGCTCCAATAACAGGAAGCATGATGGCCATTATCGATACCTGCCTCTCTTTTTTTCCCCCCTAACCATTTTTTTCCTGAACAGGAATTCATTATTGCTTATGCATTATGCATCTTCATATTTTATTTTCCATAAATTTAATTTCTCAGAGCAATGCGGTAAAGAATTAAAGAACACAATAACTAGTGGGTTATTAAGATGCATATTAGTGGTGTAATAGCTCTTTATTAGTCACTATAAAGCACTTATTAATGCCTTATGCCTACTGGACCATATTCTACAACTGCCAGGCCACAAACTAAGAGTTTTCCCTCAATAACCTCCTACTTGATGCCTATTGATAGTCATAAAGGGCCTTATAAGGTGATATAGTACCAGAAAGAACAATAGTGCTTGTCTCTTAATAAGCACTAGTGTTAGAAGTGTCCAATTAACTCTAAAGTCACATATTGCTTGAAACTAATTCACTTATAGTTTGTAATTAACTCACCCAGGTTCCCTTTTCTAAACTATTGAGACTTCAGGGATATTCTCACCTGAGCTTTTTGACAAAACACACCAGAATGTGTTCCTTCATCTTCAAACTATTTAGTGACAGAATGTTGGCTAATGGATTCAATCTCACAGCAGATCAATGCCGCAGGTAACGCTTTATAATAAGGTCCTTAATAACCATTAATTAACAAGTAATAAGGCATTGTTCTCGCTTTAGATCCGGTGGTTGCAAAAAGCATAGTTAACTTATAGTTAACTTATAATAGATGAGCAATCAAGTATATTTTAATATCAATAAGCAAACAAAATAAGATGAATAAAGGCATGGCAAAGACATAATGGGTGGGTCATGGGTGTTTGTAATGCCATTATTAACACTTATATAAGCTTATAAACACACAATAATGTTAATAAGCATCTTGTAAGGACTTACAAGGGCCTTATTACTTGTTAATTAATGGTTATTACAAGGACCTTCCATGCCGCATAAACGTGAAAATCCTCTGCCAACAGAACATTAAAAGTCCACAACCTGCTTAGAAAAAGTTTCAGCTCTTTCCTGCACATATTCTGCCCGATAGACAGAGGAAATGTGTTTACAGTGCTTAGTGTGAAAGAAAACCAAAAAATGTTGCAACCACAAGACTGTATATGTAAAAAAGTGAGCTGACACACCCTGTTCTTAGTAATTGATGGATAATTACACTACAAGTGAATGAGTTAGGACTGAAACCTCCCCCTATAACGGGAAACATATTCAGAGTTAGAAAGACAACATTTCCAGTTATTTGGATACTATAAACACTTAACACTTATACAGCACTAAAGACAGTTTTGTCTTTTGTTTTCTCTCCCCAATTCTAGCCATGATTGTGTAGTTTCCATAGCGGTGTTGGACTAATATATTATAGAGAAAATGAGACTACAGTCAGTAGATATAAAACAAGCAACAAAAAAAGCCCTGACACTGTTCCTGAACCATGTACAACAACTTCCTGACTCACTTTTAATAAGCGGGGCAATCAGGAGCTTATTGAGGGTAATGGCCTATTAGTTGTAACTTATGGTCATGCATTAATATGTGCTTTACAGGGACTAATAAAGAGCCAATATGCTACTAATATGCATGCTAATAAGCAACTAGTTAATGGTTAATATGTGTACCATAATATGAACCCCCAGCCTGAAACTAACTTCATAAAATGTCATAACTGGCCATAGCAACTTAACTATCTAACCATCGATAAATACCATTTCTGTTACAATATCCTGCTCAAATTAATATCAATCCATATTTGACATTCTTGTTGTTGACTTTGAGTTAATAAATGTGCAAACAGCCTGCAGCATGACATTTATTACCAAAAGATCAGCAGTCAGCACTTTTTATTTACTTTTAACCTAAACTTCTTTGTCTTTATTTGAAGAGCACAGAGCTCCCGTAAGGTTATTGTACGTGTTCCAAATGTGGCTAATAGTGTGATAAATCATACGGACTTGAACTGCCTCGCCAATGTCAGTACGGTCACACCGCCACCGCCGCCGCCAGAGCGAGAGAGCGACTCTCCCAACGCCGTTCCCTTTATTTCTCCCTCAGATCTGTTTGCGGTAACGATTATGTCTTTCTGAACGCCCCTCTGAGGTTATCAAGATTAAACTTTGGAGCCATCATTCTGCTCCGAGAAGCCATTATGACACATTCTCTGTCTCTGTTTTCATAACCAAGAGGAACATTTACAGTCTGACGGCGCTTATTTAATATTTGGTTAAATGTGTTTCTATCATACACACAGCTCATTTCTAGTGCTCTATTAAAAAAAGACAGCTGGTAAAGCTTTTATTTGACTCTCAATGTGTCTGAAATCTCCTCAGACGCATGAAGGGCTGTTGTATGAACGCCACGGCACCCTTGAGAATATTAATTGTGATGGATAATTTGGTGAAGCTGCCACCAGTTAGGCTGTATCACCATTATAATTAATCTCAGGTGTTCTTGCTGTATTCACAGGAAATCTCATTAGAACGTTAAACCCCTGACATTTAGAGACATCATAAAGACGTAGAGCTGCTTCTTCAAGTTGAATCTTTAGAAAAATCGTTGGTAACACTTTACAATAACCATCTAAGTGATGTTATAGATGGTTTATAAACCAGTTATTATTAACCATTTACAAAATTCTATACATATTTAATCTTTAAATGGTTTCAAGCGATTTCTTAAAGGTATAAGAATAATTTTAAAATCATTGGTAGCACTTTACAATAACCATCATTTATAAATGGTAAACAGATAGTTTATTAATGTTTAATCATCATTTATAAACCATATAAAGGCCATTTATAAATGGTAAATACATAATTTATTAATGTTTAACTAACTAAATAATTTATAAATGGCTAATAGATGGTATATTCATGTAAGTTTATAGTTACTTTACCATTAACAAACAATTAAATTATAATTAATAGTTTATTAACACTTTAGCTGTACTCATTATAACATTTTAACACCATATTAAGTATGTTAATGATTTTGAAATGATTCATATACCTTTAAGAAATTGGGTGAAAACATTTAAAGATTAAATATGTATAGCACTTTGCAAATGGTTAATAATTGGTTTATAAACCATCTATAAACATCACTTAGATGGTTATTGTAAAGTGTTACCAAATAATTTACATACTTAATATGGTGTTAAAAATGTTATAATGAGTGTAAAGCTATTAATAAACTAATCATTATGTTTGTTTATGGTAAAGTAATCTATTTGGCATTTATAAATTATAGTTCAACATTGTTACATTTTCTATTCACCATTCTAAATGGCCTATATATGGTTTATAAATGATGATTAACCATTAATAAACTATCTGTTTACCATCTATAAATGATGGTTATTGTAAAGTGTTACCAAATCGTTTGATTAGTTAATCTCTCCTCCTTAAAACTGATTATATTTCCTTTCCTGCTTTATGTTTTCCGTTATTTTTATGTTTTTTAAACCATCAGAAGTGTCCCAATGTGAGCTACTGTGGGCAGCAGTGTGGCTCGCTGCGGTACGGCACGTCCTCGTGTCTGCTGGGTTGCCACCCGCTGCAGCTCCCGCCGCCGGCGGCGAGCACGCCGGGGTGCCAGCAGCCCTGCTGCCACAGTCTGCCCCGCAGCACCCCGGGGCTGGAGATCAGCCACGCCCTCACCCACCCACAGCAGCATAACCCCCTCCTCAACCATGCTCATAACCATAACCACGCCCACAACCACATCGCCAGCCAACCAGTACGTCACCTGTATCATAATAATAATAATAGTCACGCCCATAGATGGAGAAAGGTGGAATCTGTAAGAGAATAAATGTTAAGGGATCATTTTTGCCATTTTGAGTGATGGACTTCTTTTCTTTCTTGCCAAGAGTTGGATGAGAAGATACAGTTCTCATGTCTCAAGACTGGAAACTGCTCTTTAAGGCAGTAGTTCTCAACCTTTTTGAGTCGCGACCCCCAATTTAACATGCATGTTGTCCGCGACCCCCGCTCACTGAACACAATCTCACACACACAGTTCAGATCACCCAAAAAAGAAACAAAATGACCAAAAAAAGGAAACAAAAGACACAAAATGACCAGAAAAGACACAAAATGACAAAGAAGACACTAAATGGCCAAAGAAGACACAAAATGACCAAAAAAGACACAAAATGACCAAAGAAAGGAAACAAAATGACCAAAAAAAGACACTAAATGACTAAACAAAGACACTAAATGACTAAACAAAGACACTAAATGACCAAAAAAAGATACAAAATGACTACAAAAAGACACAAAATGACCAAAAAAGGAAACAAAATGACCAAAAAAAGACACAAAATTACTTTTTAAAAAAATACACAAAATGACCAAAAAAAGACACAAAATTACTTTAAAAAAAGAGACACAAAATGACAAAAAAAAAGACACAAAATGACTAAAAAAAACACGAAATGAGAAAAAATGTTGTGTTCAAAATGATTTGGCGACCCCCAGAAATCATCTTGCGACCCAATTGGGGTCCCGACCCCAAGGTTGAGAACAGCTGCTTTAAGGGACAGTTCACCCCAAAATCAAAAATACATATTTTTCCCTCAACTCTACTTCTATTTGTAAAACAAGATCTAGACACAAAACCAATCTAGATTGATAAATAGCACTACAGGTAAGGAAAAATAAGGAATATTTACTGTGAGCTGTCACTTTAAGGTCACTGATTAACATGTTATATATTGTTTGTTTATTCTGTACAAAAATACAAAGTGTTATTCTATTTCTTAATCATTCATAGTGACTTTTGGAGTCATCATTGTGGAGTTGCCACGACTTCAGAAGGTCTTTGATCCCGGCTAGGAAATAGTCCTGCACATAAACCCCTTTTAAAACCACAATGTGTCATTTTTTTACACTGTGGGCTTTATATGGATACCAATACAAAGTCAAACTTCAAACTTGTTCAAAATGTTTGAAAAATGCTTAATTTTAGCCATTATGTTTTCAAGGTTAGAAATATCCTTTTATTTTAAAATAATAATCTTTAAAATGCTTTATTTTCAACATAATTTGGTGTACAATCTACACAATCACTAACCAAACATCTCTTAAAATGTGAAATGAAACAATCCTGGCGTCTACCAACAGTATTTTATTTAGCATAAAAACATGAGAATCAATGTTTACATCTAGCTCTGGGCAAGAAAGCAAATTAACTCATTCCCAAAATTTCAAAATAATTCTTAAACCAAGAAAAAAGTCCTTTGTGCATAAATATAGTTTTGTTTGATTACATATTGCACCTTTAAATCTCAGTAGGAGTAGTTGTGATGTACAACTAGAAACTAGCAGACCGTGTATTTATAGTATGCATTTTAATTAATTTAGTAGATTTCTTGGTAACACTTTCTATGAAGACTACATCTATAGTGCATTATGAGCGCATTCATAGTGAATTATAATGCTCATTATAATCAATCATAATGCATTATGACTGCACTCATAAACACATATAAAGCTTCATGATGCACTATATCAACAGTTATAAATATAGCTTATAATGACTTATAAATCCAAGTGTCTTATGAGTGCTCTTGACTGGTTATAAACTACTATAATGCAGTATAGCTAATCATGATGAATCATGAAACATCATGATTAGCTATGCTGCATTATAGATGCGTCTATATGAACCTCACTTTACTTAAAGCATACATTGATCATTTATTTATACTTATGGCATCCTATGAGTCCTTATAACAATTGATTGTTGAGGTGTGTGTATAGAGGGGTATGAGTAGTTGTAATGTATTATAAGCCTCATCAGTCAGCCTGTAGTTTATAACCAGTCAAGAGCACTCATAAGACACTTGGATTTATAAGTCATTATAAGCTATATTTATAACTGTTGATATAGTGCATCATGAAGCTTTATATGTGTTTATGAATGCAGTCATAATGCATTATGATTGATTATAATGAGCATTATAATTCACTATGAATGCGCTCATAAGGCACTATAGATGTAGTCTTCATAGAAAGTGTTACCCATTTTTCTTAAACCAAGAAAAAAGTCCTTTGTGCATAAATATAGTTTTGTTTGATTACATATTGCACCTTTAAATCTCAGTAGGAGTAGTTGTGATGTACAACTAGAAACTAGCAGACCGTGTATTTATAGTATGCATTTTAATTGATTTAGTAGATTTCTTTTGTACTTGTTTCAGTAGTAATCTCACCAAGAATCCTTGTGTTTTATAGGCTGTTTACTCAGCCAATAGGACTCAACAATAGGACTCTGTTCCCTTTTGGTGCTTTTACCAAACAGTTGACGTTGATGACTCACTGTACTTACCCTCTGAGGCTGCAGGAGAGACAGTGTGTTCTAGTTAAAATAAAGATGATTTGTTTCTCTCAATTTGGATGAGAGAGAGAGAGAGAAAGGGAGAGAGACAGAGAGAGAGAGAGAGAGAGAGAGAGAGAGCTTTCTTTCATATCCTCATCCGTCCATTTAGTAGAGACCCATTTCTGGTGCTGCGGGTGATTTGCGTACTAAGAGCTTTTCGTCTCCTCTGAGACTTTTACACATTCCCTCCTTCTCTCTTTCAGTTTTTCCTCCCCCCGTCCTCTTCTCTTTGCCTGTGTGGCGTGCCCAAACTGTCTAAAATCTGTAGTTTATTATCCAAACAAAGGCTTTTGTAAGTGAATCCCAGCGAGGACAGGAGGAGGCTCTATGGTTGGAGGAGGGAGGACCACCACTGCATAGCAATGAGCTCCACTCTCACTGAAGTTTAGGGAACTAGAGTGGCGGCCATGTTGGAAACAACACATCTTCATTCAACCCACCTCCCTCTGAGTGTGTCTTTACCCCGAGGAGGAGTGCCACCCTGCTTTTCTTCACTAAATTCCACATCAAAGCAAATAAACATCAAATGTTTTTGCTTTATCTCCATAAAATCTGAATAGTGAGTGCAGGTTAAACTCAGTGTGGCGTGGATGTTTGCATTTTGGTCATAATCGTAAAAAGCATTGGTGTTCTTACATTATAATTTGCCGTCTTCCAGCTGAAACGCTCGGCAGAAAGTTTAGCTTCAATCAGCGCGGCAAATAACAGTAATGCTGCAGTTACATTCCTGTCTCTAGCGAGGTGACTGATGAGGAGTACAGTAGCATTACATACCTGGCTAAACTCCACAGCTCGTCTCTTTCAAAGACTTTATTTGGGTGTGCTGCTGTGAACTGATCAACATGGTCTCACAGGAATCCGTGGAATAGCCACGGATTCACTCAAATTTCCGTGAAACTGACACGGATTTGGCTACAATGCAAGTTAATGCCAGTCATATCCCGTGGCTATTCCAACATACAAAGTGATTATGTACATTCACTGAGTGAAGATTTAGAAAATAAAACATATATTTCTCGCTAGAAATGTGATCAAAATCCATTTTTATGCAGAAACTAAGTCAAAATATTGATTTTTTCACTAAAAATGAGAGAACTGTCCGCCATGTTTTTTGTTCTGACCGCCGGGACCTTGAAAGTCACGTAACTTGGAACAAACCAATAGGAACAAATATCCATGGAATAGCCACGGGATATGACTGTCATTAACTTGCATTGTAGCCAAATCCGTGTCAGTTTCACGGAAATTTGAGTGATTCCGTGGCTATTCCACGGATTTTGAGTTAAGCGAATCCGTGGCTATTTCACGGATTCCTGTGAGACCAGGTTCAAACATATATACATCAGGAACAAAGCGGCAGCGTGTGCTATCACACAGAGTCGTCTGTTCTTTTCGGTTCGGATAAATCCACTATGAGGAAATGAAAATGGAACATTTTTAGTATGACTTAAGGCTACATTTCTAGGTCTAGTTCACAGAGGGCGACACTAATTGTCTGGGTTGTAAAGTACAGATCCCATCCTTTTACTCTAGAGTCAGAATAGGGCGCTGGGGTGGGGATTCTGTTCTGAGTGTTCCTGTATGTCTGTGTTTTATTGTGAAAAAACTTAATAAACAAAGTTTTAAAAATGATCAGGAATGGCTGGCTCTATGTGAACCAACCATAGACTGTATATAAAGAACCAACAAAGAAAGGCATTGGACGGGGAGAAAATTATTTCATCTTTGTGGATTAAACAAACATTGAAAGGAGAAAAAAAAAAAAAGAATAGGGCGCCGGAGTCATGGGGAACAGCATAACCATTCAAGATCCAATCAGTCATCAGTGCATGTAATAACGTGGTGATGTAATGACTCACAGTCTCTCCTCTCTCCCCCCCGGCCTCCCTCTCTCAGACGGACTTTGAGAAGGATGTGGACTTGGCGTGTCAAACAGGTGAGCTCTCACTTCCACCTGGTCGCTCTCCCCCTTCCTCCCTTTGTCTCTTTCTTTTGTCCAGCTCAGGATTAGCATTTAGCATTGCAGAGAGGCTGTTAGCCAGCCCGCCGTGCAGCATGTTGATAGAACGACAGGAGATGATGTGCTACATCTCCACACAGTGCTGCACAGATTATTATGCCTTATCAATCACACTGATTCTGCCCAATAAGTGTTCAGCGAGCATATGTTTGGATGAGACTGTGTTTAATTGTGCATGATAATAACACTCCTCAATGTGTTCAGACCTGTTTCACTGCTGCTGACTATGGTGTTGTGTGTTCCACGATGTGATGTGCTTTGAAATATTAACACAGTCACTCTCCCCCTCCACCCTGCAGAGAGAGGACACCCATGTAAGTTTTGCACCCAGTTGACCTTCTTAACACTGCCTGGTCCTTCTAGACTAGAATCACTGTAGATGAACCTGGTGGGAGTAAACTAGTTACTGAAGTGGCACCGCACTTTAAACATGCATCCAGCATTGCTATACACCAGGGGTCTCTGGAGACACAAAATGACCAAAAAAGACACAAAATTTAAAAAAAGACACAAAATTACTAGAAAAAAAGACACAAAATGACCAAAAAAAAGACACAAAATGACCAAAAAAGACACAAAATGACCAAAAAAAGACACATAATGACCAAAAAAGACAATATTATTAAAAAAGACACACAATTATTAAAAAAAGACATAATATTGTTTTAAAAAAGACAATATTATTAAAAAAGACACACAATTATTAAAAAAAGACATCAAATTGTTTTAAAAAAGACAATATTATTAAAAAAGACACACAATTATTAAAAAAAGACATAAAATTGTTTTAAAAAAGACACAAAATTACCAAAAAAGACACAAAATGACCAAAAAAAGACACATAATGACCAAAAAAGACAATATTATTAAAAAAGACACACAATTATTAAAAAAAGACATAAAATTGTTTTAAAAAAGACAATATTATTAAAAAAGACACACAATTATTAAAAAAAGACATAAAATTGTTTTAAAAAAGACACAAAATTACCAAAAAAAATTGAAATTAAACTTTCATATCAAGGTGGGGGCCGCAAAATATCGCCACGAGGGCGCAATTGGCCCGCGGGCCGCGAGTTTGAGACCCATTGCTATACACTGTAAAAAATGTTTGTAGAAATTACAGTAAAACACTGTCAAATTGT